>NC_056725.1:1862635546-1862752375 GCF_019279795.1 Protopterus annectens
GAGTGGCAAAATATTTAAAAATATATTTATAATTTATTTATTTTTTTAAATGGGGTAACAGATCGATTTAAAAAAAAAAAAATCAGTCCAGCCGCTGCCCAGACATTAAAATAGAAAGGATATGTTTACAGTTCCAAAGAGATAAACAGGAAGTATTTTCATGATAAATGCACAGGTTCTGAACTATAGAATGAAGCACAAAAAAATATAAGCACGCAGAATACATTTATTTGTCCAACTGTGCAATGATTTCCAATTTCACAGAACATCAATGCCATGCAGAATGTATACATATTATACATGAGGAATTCATGGATAAAGTACTTGTTCAGGATACACTCCACTTTGTCAACAAAGAGGGGTTGTTGAGATGAGTGGGGATCAATAAGTGGGAAGTAGTACGAGACAGACAAGTAGGAAGATACAGCTGTAACAGCCAAGAGCTTAAGATATTATTTTTAAACTGTTATAAACAAGGTGTGTGGGAAAGCCAAGTGGACACATTCCAGAAACAACCTGGGTAAAAGGAAAGAAATAGTACCAAAATCCATAATAGAAATTCATGGTATACACAACTTAAACATGAACAAACGTTCAGTTGCTACCTGTCTTTTTGCAAGTCTTTAAATTGATGTATGCTTGTAATTGTGAACGTGGGTTTTTTAAAGGCTTGTTTCTGCCGCATCCTCTAAGGTCCAGTGACCTCAGAAGAAATATAAACAGAGACAGTGGTGTAGAAAAAACAGGACTTAAAACAACTTTTTCCAACTGCTGGCATGTGAGTAAAGAGAGATTACTCTAATAAATCTTGAGTGAATACAATGTTAGGAACTACATTGTCAAAAACAAATGTGCAAAATACAGGTTAAACTCTCAAGTTATAAGCACTTTTTGCAAGGAGCAAGCCCTTGCACCTTCCCCCAATGCAAGGGGGGGGGCAAGTTCTACACAGCACCGAACTTGTGTGTGTGTGTGTGTGTGTGTGTGTGTATATATATGTATAGATATATATATATATATATATATACACACACACACACACACACACACACACACACACACACACATACTAACTCTGCACTGGCACAAACTTAAGAAGGCAAACATCTCTTAAACAAAAGAATCACTGCTGATGCATACACAGAAACTGTACTGGCAGTGATTTCCAATGGAAAACAGTCATCAAAGGTCTAATCCCCAGCGTTGTATGACTAGGACACCTGAAACTTTGGCAATAGTAGCTTATCAACCTGTAGAGATGCCATATATAGCTGTCATCTACCTATGTGCTGGGAAGATAAAGTCAAAAATGCTAGATGCAACCATTTACAGTGTATTAAAGTCAGATAATGAGTTATACTATTTCTCTTCAATAACCAGTCAATTAATGACAGCCATAAAGCAGATCTAGGGCTACAAACAGTTACCACATATACTCCACAACAAAAATCAGACTATTTGCCAGATGCCTATAAACATCAAAACCCCATAATATTTCTTTCATATCCATAAAAGATTTTTAACTATGCAGATTGCTTTAATATTCTAAAATATTGTTTACAACTTCTTATGGTAAAGTTTGAGCAGGAGCAGCTGAAGCTGTGTCAAAATACAAAGGGCTTTATTCATATGTAGGAGCATTTTAGCCTTAATGTTTCAGACTTAAGTTTTGTACTAGTAAATTCCACATGCACCTTATTTACCTCCTTCCAGAAAAATAGGGGCTTGTGACAACCTAGACTGCTGTAAACCCTGTAAAGAACATGTTCCAAAAAACTCTCTCTCTCAGACTTTTTTTTACCAGTTTTAACATCAAACTGAAACCCATATGGTTAAATTAAGTTTCCTAAAGATCCTATTCACATTTTTTCCAAACTATTTGGGCTGGCTCTAGCTGTTCTTTAAGTGAGAGAGTGCTTCTCAGTACAACAATGCATACAGTTAGTACTCTGACCTAAAAGTGATGTTTGTAGTGTCAGCCAAAGCAAATCTTGTCCAGTCCTGTACTACAGCCCTTTCTAACATTTGCCACTTCTAAACAGGTTTAGGAGTTCAGAGTATTACAACTTCCTCATGTTTTAACATATTGCACAGTTTATACCATTACTGCATAATCTTCCTTCACCTTAAAATCACACTCTAATGCGTAGAAGGCTTTGATAATAACTGTACAACATCAGTAAAGGATTCTGGTGAGTATCTGCTAGCAAGTACACTGTACCAAACAATATCCTATAAAGCTGTAAATTAGCAAACTGAAAAGCTGTAAACTAGTCAACAGGTTTGAAATTTGTTTTGCCACCTGACTTCTGCTGTTCTCTATACCATCTACAAATATAAGCATCACTAATAAATACACACACAGTTTACTATATCTGTTAAGAAGGAAGGCATCATAGAAGGATGGCATCACTATATATCACAACAAAAATGTACAGTTATAATCACCTGAGCTTTTGTAAAATGTAAGGAAAACACAAAAGCTATCCAATCCTCTGGAATAAGTGCCATACTTATTTAATAAGTACATGAGATTCATTAGCATTATACTTGCATACCCCCTACAGTTGTTTGTAGGGAACAGCCAAACTACTCTCCCCACCAGGTAAAGAATAGGTTCCGAAACTCTCACAGGCATGTCCATGAGCCAACTCCCAGGGTATTCTCTTGTTCACCTGATGAATATGGGCATCTTGAATTGAGGCAATGTCAAAACTGCCTCATGTACACAGACAACCCTCTCCTCCTACCTCACATCAAAACCTGCAAGAGATGCACTTACATAGCCAAATTTGAGGCAAAGCTCTCTCCAGCCACGACTGGATTTGACAGTCAGGAGGAGAAGTTACCAACCTGCAACACCCCACTCTGCACATAGACCCACCAAACATGCAACTGCAAACCCCACACATAGATACACAAAGACATATTTGGAGGCTCTAAATAAAAATCTGCATAAACAGCAGAAACCTCTAAAGCAGACACGCAAGCAACCTACACCAACTAACACACTGAAATCACCACATAACCTCCAAAACCAGTGTGCCAGACAACCCTTAAGACAAAACACCATACCTAAAAGACTTGTAATAGGTGACTCCATAGTCAGGCACACAGATGTCCCTCTCAACATGCTGAATAAACAGAAGGTCACAGTCAGCGGCTTGTCGGGTGCCAGAATCCGCCACATTACCCACGCACTCAGGTCACTCCATGACAAGTATAAATAAGACTCTGTCATTGTCCATGTTGGTGTGAATGACCTGAGACGTACCTCCCTGGACTACATGAAAAGGGACATAGAAGAGCTCGCTGATCATGTAACCAAGGCAGGTACGACCATAGCCCTGAGCAGCATCTTACCCACAGCAAGAATGATACCTCAGTACAAGGAAAAAATTATTAATTTCAACAAGTGGCTAAGTTTCTGGCATCATTCAAAGGGGATCCAGTGTCTGTCTGCCTGGGATGACATGCTTGACAACTTGACAAGCCTTGATGCTTCGCCAGAGATGGCTTGCACCTGTCACCCCTGGGATTCAGGATACTGTCAAAGGCTCTTGCCACCACCATAGTGCCTTTTTTAGGCAAGGCTCAAAAGACAAATCCACCGCCGTAACAAGTGCCAGCGACAAAAAACTGAGGGTCATGCTGCTCAACGCTAGGAGTTTAAACCTCAAAATGCACTCTCTCGAGGCACTCCTCAATATGGAGAGCATCGATATTTGTGCAGTAATGGAGACCTGGTTCAAAGCTCAAGAGAGCACCCCTACAATATCAGGCTACAACTCCTATCACACATTTCAGCCACAAAACCCGGACCGAAATACAAAGGGAGGAGGCGTATCCATATTCATCAAGGATAATCACACCTCCAGAATGGTTGCAAAGTATGATGCCTCGGAAATCTTCCAAGTGCACTTACAATGGGCAAAACTGCAATTCAGATCACCATCCCTGACCCAAGACATCCACTCCTTGTTCCTCGAGATACTGGAAAACATGAAAGTCCAACCAAACACCCTTATACTGGGCGATTTTAATTACCCAAACATTAACTGAGAAAACTACGGAAGCACTAATACCTTTGCTCAGTGCTTCCTCGAATATATAAACTCAAATGCCCTGGACCAGCTTATTAGCACCCCCACAAGAGGTAACAATACAATGGACCTGGTTATCACCAACATGGGGTATAAATGCTCCACACCTGTGGTAAATTCCTCATTGGTCAGATCAGACCATAAACTCATCATGCTAAATATCCACATACCACCATCACCCCTTCCCAGGGAAACCACAGTAAAAAACTTCTCCAAAGCAAACTTTATGCTACTCAAGACAGAGCTGGCAAATTTTATTACTCCCACGCAGAATGTAAATATGATTGAATCTGCTGTATCCTACACAAAAGCACTCTACAAGCACTTACACGAGTGCATGGACAGTGCTATCCCAAACAAGACCAAGACACATTCCTCCAAAAAGAGGAAACTAGTCTGGTGGACCCTGGCTATAAATAAGCTCTACAATAGAAGGAAGAAATTATAACAAAAAAAGATTAAAAACCCAGGAATGGAAGGGATCCCTGACCAACCTTAGCAAAAAGCTAAGAACCCTCATAAAAACCTCTAAGGCGTACTTTGAAAGAAAAATCGCGACAGACACCAAAGACAACCACAAAGCAATTTTTTAGCCATGTCAAGAACCTAAACTGGAACACTCAGATCTGCTCTGAGCTACAGCACAATGATTCAAAAGTCACGGAACCAACTGATATCGCCAATATATAGGTTCAGTGCAAACTTTACCCCACCCTCACCATCTAGAGGGCTCATATCCATACCTGACGATTGTGCTGCCCCTGAAATCACAGACATCCATGTGAAAGCAGCACTCTGCAAAGCAAAAAACACAGCATCACAAGCTGCATGATACATGAATTACAAAACGAATTAATTACGCACCTTAATACCATGTTTAACCACAGCCTCACCTCAGGCTATGTGCCCAAAGAGTGGCACATGCCAACAGTCATCCCACTCCACAAAGGAGGTGCCACCACCGACCTCGGGAACTAGCACCCCATCAGCCTGACGAGCCTAGTCTGTAAGGCCATGGAGCACATCATCATGGGACTCAAACAAAGACATCGGGAACCTACAAACTCTAGACCCTACTCAGTTGGGGTTCGTAAAGAGACGGTCATGTCTCCTCAATCTGGTTGACTTTTTTGAAAAGGTCACTGAGGCACCAGATGAAGGGAAGGTGGTCCACACAGCATACCTTGATCTTGCCAAGGCCTTCGATACCACTCCCCACTCGGGAATTATAGACAAACTCACTAACCTAAATATAAACCCCTGCTTAACAAGATGGGTTGCCAACTGGCTCATGGATATAACTCATTCGGTGATAATAGGGAACGCTAGATCAGACTCCAAACCTGTGACTAGTGGAGTACCACAGGGCTCTGTATTGGGACCTCTCCTGTTCAGCATCTATTTCTCTGAGGTACAAGCAAACATGGAGGGATTATGGCTAACAATGTTTGCAGATGACTGCAAACTGGGTGCCATAATTGAGACTCCTACTGACAGACATCCTTCAGAGGGGTCACTGATACAGATACGTAGTGCCAAAATCACGGCCTCATGTTAAATGCCAAAAAGTGCATTGTCATACCTTTTGGGAAAAACCAAGTACCAATGATTTACAAAATAGGTGGCAGCTCACTTATCACAGAGTGTGATAAGAGACCTAGGGACACAGGTGGTTGGGTAACCTCTCCAACAACCACATCGCTTAAGTGGTTAGAAAATCCTTCTACATGGCCCATCTTATCACAAAGGGGTTTGCATCTAGGAATAAGGAAGTCATTGTCCCCCTGTACTCATCACTCATTAGACCCGTAATTGAATACAATGCCCCATTCGGGATGTACCTTACAAGGCATCTGCAACAACTGGAGAGGCCTCATTAGTACCTCACAAAGAGGATAACGGGTGTTAAACACATGCCCTATGCCACGAGGCTAAAAAAATCTCTAACTATACTCGGTCGCGTACCGACTACTCAGAGGTGACCTATGCCTAACAAACAAGGCTATGGCAAACCCCGAATTGCTGGAAATGCTCCACCTAAGGAAAACCCAATCCACCAGAGTTACTGCTCAAGGGATATTAACCTGACAGCAACAATAAACAGGACTTGTTGGAGGGACAGATTCATGTCCCAGAGACTCCCCTTGCTATGGAATAAGGTCCCCATATATGTGAGGCAGAGCCCCTCACTAGCGCTCTTCAAGAGGAATCTTGATGAGTGGATGGGAGACAGGGAATCACATCTGTGGCCCTGCTCGACAGAGGCACAGGTAACTAAACCTCATGGGAGGTGAAAGCAGAAACATTTTGGCTAGGCTTAATTATGCTCTAGGGCCAATAACCTAGTACTTACCTAAGAACACATGTAGAATTATTCTACTCTGCATTTTCTGATAAGACTAACAGTGATTTATATAGTAAGGCTGTGCTGTGTCTAATCATGGTGGCTGCCAAAAAAACAATTACTAGAAAATGGAAATCAAAATCTAAACCAACTATACTAGAAGTAGTGAATATAGTAACAAAGATAAAACAACTGGAACTAAGATCTTTAGAAAAGGATAGGAGTATACTACATAGGCAAAAATGGGGGTTGTGGGAACAATACATACAGGGGAGGAATGAAGTTTAAAAGAAGGCAGGACTTAAATGAGCTATGTAATGTTAGACTGAAAACGATTGGGTATATTACAGTGATGTATAATGTTTGCAACTGGGAGTGTGCCAGCGTGGTTTGTGATGTAAAACGCTTGCAACTAGGATTGTGTCAGTGTGGCTTGTTTTCATTTATATAACTGTATGACCACCTGTGTCCTAAGTGATGCTTTAATAAATATGTTTCTGGTTTAAAAAAAAAAAGACAGGAATTGAATAATTTAGGTTATATTTTATTTAGCAATGTATGTGAAATATAACGTTTGCAAATGTGAACTAGTTAATACAGTTTGATTCCAAGGGAGATCATTTATTTTCTATGCCATTAACCCAGACCAAGGCTGCAGTCACCAAACCCAGGCAGAATCTTCTCTTACTAAATGGATGCCTAAACCAAAGAGACCAGTCAGTCTACGCTCCAGTCATCTGCTATTATAATCCAGGTCAAAACTCAAGACCTCCTTAAAACTGCCCAGGATTTTTTTGGCTTTATGAAATCTTGGGAGACCAGACAGGCACTACAGACTACTCATGTGGCCTCTCCCAGTAAATGATCAAGAGATGTCTCCTTTCAAGAGGAGTCTGATTCTTTAGAATCTGAGTATTAGGAATATTTATCTTTTTCTGAACACCTCTCTCCCCAATCGTATCCTGATTCACTCAGATGATACCATCTCCTCTACTTCTCACCCAAATGATTTATCCTTTGGGAATACATTACATAAAATTATGAAGGCTTTTAAGTGGGGGAAGCAAGGAATTCTCTCGGGCCCAAACTCATTACATGCAGCGTCTAAGTCTGCCATCTCCCATTGCCCATTATCATCATCAACCCCCTTTTTTCACCATTTTCTACATGGAGTATGGGTAAACTGTCAACTATCACCATCTCTCTCACTTCAGTGTCTCCTATATGCAACAGTTATGCCCTACAGTCACTAGTCTTCTCTCACACAGTTCATCTATCTCTTTGGTGGATGCCCTTGTCTACTTCCTGTTTGTCCCAAATTTTCTTCACCAGGTTGACTTCTGTTTTTTTTTTTTTTTTTGATGTGCCTGAATCACTGTAATCTGTTCTCATCGGCCTTCTCTCTACAATTGGAGCTACTTTGGCTTCTGCTTTACTGTCCTCATTTCTTTGTCTGCTCCACAGTGTGCATCCTACCACCAGTCTTAGGCACTTAATTTTCATCAACACAAGCTTCTTCAGCTTGTCAACATTCACTACCCAGGTTTCTGCACCATACAGAGATACTGGTTGCGCCACTTTACTATTCAGCTTCTTTGGCATTCTTCTGCCACACACTACCCTTGACCCTATGTGCTAGTTGGCTTCAGCCCCTATGATTCTGGCTTTGACCTCCTCATTTAGACTTCCCTTCTCCTCAACCGCCCTTCCAGATACATGAAGCTGTTAACCTGTGTGACGCCTGTGCACTGGCCCAGCAATCAAGGAGCCTCAATCTTCACCACTAACACCAGTGAGGGGTGTCCATATTGGGAAAGGATAATAAAGACACACGCAGTAAAGTACAATTTCCCTTAAGAGCACACACAGATTACAGTCAGTCTGGGGCTGGTTTCTCCCTTTCTCTCCAGATCCCCAATAAGACTCCCCACTGGCACAGCTATAGGGTCCAGATCTCAGCCTAGTGAGCAAGCTAAAACCTCCAGCACCCTCTCTGTCCAACCAGTGCTTCATATCCCTGCCCAAGTACCTAACACACACACTTTGAGATAAGAGTTATATACAACCACACACAGACACTCCTGGGGAAGGGTGGCACATGTTCAACAGCTGTGCCCCTTTTACCCAGACTATAAGGTAGAAATCACTGCCACCACACAATAATATTTATCAGATACCAAAAGGCCCTTACGAAAGGGTGTACAATTATACTGTGCATTATTATCATCCAAATGGTAGATGCAACTGAAAAGACAAGGCTTATTTGGAGTGGCTTTGTACAGTATCACTATATACATGCAATGCACTCTAGAACTGAAATTATCTCTACACAAAACAAACAGCCACAGTTGAAAGGT
Source organism: Protopterus annectens (assembly GCF_019279795.1). Taxonomy (NCBI): domain Eukaryota; kingdom Metazoa; phylum Chordata; order Ceratodontiformes; family Protopteridae; genus Protopterus; species Protopterus annectens. The sequence continues at coordinate 1,862,644,351 of NC_056725.1, forward strand.
TTGAAAATATTTAATCATGAATAAAAGCACCACACAATACCTCTGACTACATAGTGCTAGTCAAGAGTTCAGAGAACACAGACAAATACTTAAAATAATACATTAGAAAAGTTCTGACATTAATACAGAAAAAACACTAATCTAATCGTCCTATTTCCTAGCTATTTCTAAGAGAAAACACACTTCTAAAATAAACTTACATATAGAGCAAGACAGTACTGGTGATGTTGGATGTTCTCAAGACAAATGCTAAATGCCCTCATTCTTTCTGTCCTTAAATTGATAGCACAGTACCACTGATTCATTTCAGATTACATCATTTCTTTCTGGTTCCCAGGCTAACAGAAACTTGGTTAATAGCCCTTTTGATCTTGCAGCTGGTCAGGAAGCCAGAGCAATAAAATAAATTATACATGTAAATTCTAGTCATTAACTCTGGCCTGAAAACAATAGGCAGAATGCCTCCCTCTAAACATCTCAGCTCCGAGTTTTAGATCAAAGAATTTCGCAATGCTTGACTTACCAGCTTTCTTACACCAGAAGCACTGTTACATTTTTTTCAGTTCAACATCCAATACAGTCTTTTCACATTTAAGGGAACAAGCCTGTGGCTTACATTAATATTTACAAATGACAGAATTATCTATAAAATTCTATCTAGCTAGGCTGTCAGCCTTCACCTATCTTCACAACCTGTTACATCATTTTTCTTCTATCTCATTTCCCAGGTTCTTCTGATTTCTCCAATTTTGCCATCATTATAACTGTCTTATCTGTACTCAGTTTTCATCCCATGTGCCTTCAGTCTTGTATTCCATTCCCCTATCCTTTGCTGAACGTCTTACTCAGAGTCTGCCTGCAATGCCACATAATCAGCATATAGCAACTTTGTTGATCTGTCCCTTCCAACCTGCTTGCTAATGCAGTCCATCACCAGTTTGAACAGTAGTGGGCTAAGAGCTGAGCTGAGCCCTGGTGAACACCCACTTTCACTGGGAAGCCCTCTGAGAGACCAAACACTGTTCAAACTCGAGTCGATGTGTCCCTATACATAACCTACACTAATTCGACCAATGTTTTTGAGACTTCAAACTACTGCAGGACTGTCCAAATCAGCTTTCTGGGACCCTGCCACATGCCTTCTCCAAGTCTATAAATACCCACCTGGACTATTTTCTAATCGTTACCTACTTCTAAAATATCTGTCTCACTGCAAACACCGAGTCAGTTGTGCTACATCCTGATCTGAATCTGAACTACTCAACTAACATCTTACTTTCTACTACTCCTCTGCTTATTCACCTACCAATCATCATCTCTATGACAAAGGGGGATGCTGCCAGTACAGCTATCTGGAATTTTGTAAATTATATGTCATTTGTTGTGACTATCAACCTGATGTATACAAGGTGCTTGTGTTACAAATGTATTAGAACTGTATGTCATGTGTATATCACACTGGCTTGTACAGATGTGTGTTAAAAAAGGCACTTTATAAAGTGCTTGTGCTTAAAATGTAACCAGTGTGCACTACTGGAAAAGAACAGAAATGTACATGTTCTATTGTAACTGTTTAAATATATATATTTTAACACTGGAAACTGGAATACTGGAGGTTAACTTCAGAAAAATAGCTGAAATTAATTTACTTTATAGGCAAGGCTGGAGACTATGTCTGTGCTGAGAAGCTTTCTGTATTGTCTTTGGAGTGAAGAAATTACCACCTCTGAAAGTATGAAGGAATGGAATTGTTTTATGACTTCCAGCAGCTGCCAAAGATCTGAGGTCTATGAATTTTCACAGGTAGATGCTAAATACTGCCAGCTTCCAGCAGTGAGCGTTTCACCTGGGATAGAATCAGATAAAAAAGAAATGTCACTGCAAGCTATCCCAGAAGTAATACTTGAGATACTATTTGGAGAACTCTCTGAGAGATAGAGAGTGTGGATGCATTATGTATTCTGTCTTGGACATAAGAACCATTCACCACACATCTGCCTTGCTCTGCAAGTACGTTTCTAGGGTATAGTAACTCTCTTGAATATAGTCAAGAACCTAGCAAAGCTTAGTTTAGATATTTTTCTTTATTTGAGACTGTCCTGCAATGTTGTTTTAAATACTGCCTGTGATTTTGAACTCTGATGTCTGTGAATATATACCAGGTATTTTCTTGTTTTTTTTTTATTATTTATTATTAAATATAGTTAAACCTTTCATCGTGGCTGATCTGCCTAGAGATATTTAAGTTTTGAGAGTACTTGCATACTTGTTTGGTAACACTGTGTGAGCCACTCCTAACAGCCTTGCTCTTAGTCAAACTACCATTTGTATTAATATTCATATTACACAGTAAGATTGGACACCCTTTAAGGGCCTTAAAGTAGCTGATAATGAGTTGGCTGGTGGCAGTGATAACTACCTTGTGGTCTAGGCAAAAGGGGACATACTAGTAAACCTGTGCCAGCCTTTCCCAAATATGTGTGTTGTGTGTGTTGTGTGTGTGTGTGTGTGTGTGTGTGTGTGTGTGTGTGTGTGGGGTGAGCTACTTGGGCAGGGACACGAACCACTGGTTGGACAGAGAGGTGCTGGAGGCCTTGGCTTGGCCACTTAGCTGAGATCTCAACTCTATAGCTGTGCCAAGGGGAGTCTTAATGGGGATATGGAGAAAGAAAGAGTAACCAGCCCCGGACTGACTGTGGTCCGTCTGTGCTCTTAAGGGAAATTGCACTTGATGCAGACAGCTGCATCTGGAAATACTGTTTGTGTACTTGTCATCCTATTAGTGTATGTCCGCCACTGATACTAGTGGTGAGGATTGAGGCTCCTTGATTCCTGGGGTCCTGTGGTGGGTTGTCACAACCTCCATGACTTTCATTCAGTGAAACAAGAGTCTGATACCCCTGTAGTGCCCAGAGTTGTGAATGCCCCCTTTGTTTGTGTACACTAGCACTAATATGCTTTCTTAACAGATATTTGGGATACTCCCTTCTCTCCATACTGCTATGAGTACCCCTCAGGAACAATTTCTCTCCAATCTCACAGAACATCCTAATCATATTAGCTGTGACCTCATCTGAGTCTGCTGCTTTACCTTACTTCGCTGTTCTTACTGTTGTTCTTCCATCTTCTGTGGTGAGCTTTTCCTCTTCTTTCATCACAGAGTGTTTCTGGGGCAGTACATCTTCTGTGGGGTTTCCTTCATACAGAAGCTGCTGAAAGCACTCCTTACATTTGCCTTTGATTTCCTGTGGCCTGGCGAGCAGGTTGTTAATTGCATCTCTTATGAAGGATGTCTGACTTTCTTCTTTATCTTTATATCTGTGCCTTGCAACTTGATAGCGTTTCTCTGTTCTTTAGTTCCATCTACCAAGTTACTTTCCAGAAGCTGGTACAGTGCCTCTGATGCCTTATTTGCTACTGCAGCTCCTCTCTTAGCCTCTTTGTCAGGCAATCAGTATTCCTTCTTAGCCTTGTCCAGCTTTTCTATCTCCCACTTTTTCCTGAAATCCTTCCTTTTGATAACTTCTTGGGCTTCTGCATTACACTACCAGCTTTCCTTATCTGGCTCGTCCACATATCTGTTCTATAGTCCTCACACATGCTATTTTGAGGAGCAACCATTCTTCAACTCCATCTTCTTCCTCTTCTTATCAAGGTGCTAGAGCCTGAGTAATTCCTTGAACTCTTGTGCATTCTCTCCAATTAACTTCCAGGTCATCAGCCTAGGCTCGGTTGACCTAAGAGCCTTCTCTGACCATTGCTTACAAATGACTGTGGCAACTAGTGGTTTATGCCCTATCCTTATTAGGAGGAAGTCTACATGAGTTGCATGCTGGCCACACTTATATGCAACCTTGTGACAGTCTCTCTTGCTGAACCATGTGTTGCCCACCATCAAGCCATTTGCCACAGAGAAGTCTAGAATGGATCCGCCATCTTTATTCCTGTAACCCAGCCATTTCTCATATCCTGTTGTTGGTCCTGCATAATTCTCAACCTGTTGGTGTAGGAAATCTGGACAAAGGCTAAAATAATGGGGGTACAAAGACCCAAAAATAAGGGAAGAGTTTAAATATTACTCAAACTTAGAAAGTTGCTAGAACAACATGATCTGTCTTAGCATGATTTTCTGAAGTATATGAAGTCCGAAACTCAAATGTACCTCATTATTTAAGGACTTCAATCCACAGCGGTTTTCAAGAATACCACTAATTTTATGGAGAACAGAGCAAAAATATGTTGCAAAAATCTGGACATTCTGTGAAAATCTAGACAGTTGAGAGGTATGCTGTCCTAATATGAGCATTCAGGTCACCCATTATCTAAACCAATCTATGTTGTTCACCTTCATCTAGTAGGTCCTGGAACTGCTGTCTGAATGCACTCATTTCTTCACTATCCCAACCCTACTGTAAGGCATAGGCTGAGATTATGAATAGTGCCCTATACTTACACTGGAGTCTGATTGCCATGAGTCTGTCACTAATTCTGATGACATCCCTCACCGACTTCTGAAGCCTCAATTCCCATACAACTTCTAGTCTGGCTGCCTCCTGCTAGTAGACTCTGGATCCCAAGCCAAGGGGCTTTGTTGCACTGCCCTTCCATCTTATCTCCTAGATACACAGAATGTACAGTTTTATCCTTACTGTCAAAGTCATCCACTTCCAAGCTGCATCTTGTCAGTGAACCTACAGTGAGTGTAGCAATTCTCAGTTCATGTTTGACAGGTTGATTGGTTTTATGTTCAGTTTTCGCTCAACACAGCTATCCCCTGTAACCCAAGATGGGCAAGTGGACACCAGCTAGTCAACAGCTTAATAATCCAGGGATGCTAGACTTTATAGTCGGTACACCCTGGCCAATAAGAGCACTTACACCCCTCCCATGGGTCTCTGGCAAAGGTCTGATTAAGCTAGGTCCTTACCCATCTATCACTGGAAAATACCCATGCCCATCTGGCAACATTAGTTAACACAACTGAATCACCAATTGACAATTTTTTTTATATTGTCAAGTGGCTAGCCCTGACACAGCATGCAGTCTGTGATCAGTGTCCTATCTTGAGGATACTGCACACCACAGATGATGCCCAAAGGGGTTGGTCTATTCAACTCTTCCCCCCAACAGACACCATCTAGAGTCTGTGCTGCTGCCTAAAAGTTCATTCTTTACAGAGTCTGAATTGAAAACAATCAGCAAATTTTGGGGAGGTGGGAGGAAACCCAAAGAAACACAGGGATGCAAACTCCATACAGGCATTGACGAGCAGTCAAGAACAAACCTTGTATCTTGTACATGAGAAGTGAAGACCCTAACCATTATGCCATGAAATATGTTCTTTGTTGTTCTTACAATATAACACCCTCAACCATCTCCATCCATCTGCTTGTGGCTTCTGTGTTACTTTTTTGTAGCAACAGTTTATTACTGCAAAGACTCTACTAATAATTAATGACTTGTTATTGGCTGCAGTTAACCCATCTTCAATAAGAATGTTAACTACACCTGTTTTTCACAATCCCCTTTTCTTGCCCCCTCTGCTGTAAGCTCTGAAAGTTTCTAAGAACCCTTTGTATCTTAACATAGCCATACTTCCTGGATTACCTGTATCCTGGAACTCTGCTTATTTCATTACCTCCCCTTCTCATATAAGTTTGCAAAACAACATCCTATCCTCTTTAGCCTAAATGCAGTTAGGGTTGCACTGACGTTTATCTCCTTTAATACCATACCTATGAGGTACACGTCAAAGCTCCAAAATAAATATTCTCTAGTTCCTATAACTCTCCGTATTCTTTTATATCCAACAAGTGCCATCTACTTTTATCTTTCTCTCTCTTCACACTTGAGACCACACATCAACTTAGCTCTTAGATGCCTCCCTGCTCTAGACTCGTATGCTTCCATCTTGAGCTATACTTTGGGTTCCAAACCATGTATGCCAGTCTATCTATGAAATCTGCTTGTTTTATCATAGGTGGACTTCAGAAAGGAATGCTTCTTAAAGAGTTGGGCTTTGATTGCTCTGGTGTTTTTAGTATTAGGCACCAACAAACTAGAACTGATAGGCAAGGCTGTTCTGGCTTGCCTAGATAGAAGTCAATGAGCAGGCGAGCCAAGCAGATTGTCATGGGGTATATTTCTGGGATTAAGTAAATTCAAGATGATATTGGTATTCTCACACTTTGACCTTTCTAGTAATTGCTTTGCACTCTGTACTGCATGTTCAGCAAGGCCATTTGACTGTCGGAATACCGGACTACTAGTAACATGGATAAAGTCCCACTCTTTTGGAAATTTCTGAAACAACTGACTGGTATACTGGGTATTTTTGTCAGAAATAACTGTGTGTGGACGACCATGGACTGAGAAATGATGTTTCATCTTAGTAATAACAGTACTGGATGTCAGGTTAGGTAGCAAATCAATTTCAAACCAGTTCAAATAAGAGTCTACCAGCACTAAGTAATGCTGATTGCTCCACTCAAATAGGTCAGTGGCTACTGTTGACCAAGGTAGTTCAGGTATCTGGCTTAGATGAAGGGGCACTTTATGCAAATGCGGTTTAAGACTGCTGCATACTGAAGAATAAGAAAGCACTTTATCAATGTTCTTTGATAAAGATGGAACTGGAACCTGGGTGGTCACGATGCAAAATCTGAATGTATTCATGTTGTAAGGAAGTAGGAAGAATAACTTTTGGACCTTTGAAAATGATACCATCTTCCATCAGCATCTCAGCTCTGCGTGGAAAACAACATTGTACTTCAGGCGGTAAACAAGATTGCTTTGAAGGGCATCCAACATTGATGAAGTGGTTGAGTTTCTGCAAAATTGAATCAGTCTTTGTATGATCTCTTAGCTCATCAAGTCTTGTGGTAGAAAAATTATGCACTTCCATGACATCAAAGTCAAAATTCTCTGCATCAAGCTGTTCCGTGGTATTTCTGGGTGATCTGGATAAGGTATCAGCCAGAAAAAGAAGTTTGCCTTTTGTGTAGACCATTTTGAAATTATATTTTTATAATTTGAGCATCATTCTTTGTAGTCTTAAAGCAGCGATATGAATAGGCTTCTTTAAAATAGTGATTACAGGTTGATGATCAGTTTTGACTTGGATAGCCTGGCCATAAATATAATCATGGAACTTCGAACATGCAAACACAATTACCAAAAGTTCCTTCTCAATTTGAGCATATTGCATATCTCAGTTTGGGTAAGAGTTCTAGATGCATAGGCAACAGGTCTACCCTCCTGAATAATAACTGCACCAAGACCGAACTTTGAAGCATCACAGGAAAGAACTTCTGGTTTGTGGACATCATAGTATCTCAATGTAGGCTGGTTGGCAATTCGCTGTTTGAGGTTATCAAATCCTCTCTGATGTTGTTCCACCCACGACCAGTCAACATTTTTGCATGTCAGCTCTCTTAAAGGTGCTGATATCTCACTAAAGTCAGGGATAAATTTGCCCAAATAGTTAACCATACCAACAAAACGCTGTAGGGATTGGACACTGGAGCTAGCCTCTCAAGAATGACTGCTTGTTTGGAAGGGTCTGGTCGTAAGCCTGTACTGGTAAATAAATGACCTACATAAGTAACTACTGGTAGTCTGAATTTACATTTCAATGGATTGAGCTTCAAGTTCACTTCACGCGCCCTTGTCTAGAACTTTCCTGAGGTTTCCGTTATGCTCTGCTTCACCATTACCTCCAACCAATAAATCAAACTATTATAGCACACGGATAGCCCGAAAAAAATTTGCTCCATTGCACACTGAAAGACTTCACTGGCAGAATTTATTCCAAAAGGCATCCTGAGGAATCTGTATCTACCAAATGGTGTGCTGAATGTAGTGAGTAGTGAAGATTTGCGATCATGCATAGCATGTTAGCAGATCAAGTACTTTTAACCCACCCCTACATCCCGTTATAAAAATCTTTGAAGATTTGGTTGAAGCTGAAATAAGGAATTTACCCAAAAAGAGTGTTTCAGCACACAACTTATCCCAAAACTGCTTTACCCTCATTAAGCAGTTAAGGAATGAACAGATACTGGTAATGAAACCAGACAAAGGGGGTGGCGTAGTTTTAATGTACAAAAATGAATATGAAGAAGTTATCTATAATATGCTTCAGGACACGGAACAGTACAGCACCCTTTCATTAAATGAGTTGAATATTGCATATGCTAGGATTAAACACATCTTATATGATATGTTACTACAAGGTGTTATTAACAAAAAACTTTACAATTATTTAATAGTTAACAAACCTCTCACACCAGTAATTTTTGGGATACCCAAGGTACATAAGGGGTTAGAACCACTAAAATTTAGACCCATTGTTGCGGGTGCAGGCAGCATCACAGAACCCCTAGGCAAATTTGTTGATTCAACACTTAAAAAGATCATAGCATCAATGCAACACATTTGCAAAGACTCATGGGAATTCCTAAAAAATATTAAGGAGAGCCACTTTTCCAAAGTGGACTTTCTAGTCACAATTGATGTAACAGAACTATTTCCTAGCATTCCACATGATATCGGTATACAATGGTTTAATGAAATTTTAACCAAATTTTCGAATTTTAACAATAATATTATTAATTTATTATCAGATTTTATGGACATTATTTTAAACAATAATTTTATTTATTTTAACGGGGAATTTTTCAAGCAGAACAAAGGGGTTGCCATGGGCTCACCATGTGCTTCAGCATATGCAAATATTGTTCTTTGCCATTGGGAAAATGAGTTTATATTTATACCACAATGGAAAATAATATTTTACACTACCAGAGGTATTTGGACGATATATGTATTTTATGGGAAGGTAGTAAAACAAGCTTGGAAGCTTTTTTGGTTTACATAAATGAGACTACTAACTTTTTGAAATTCACATCTAATGTTAGTGAGAACCAGATGAATTACCTTGATGTGTTATTGTTTAAGAACATGGAATTACAAATATTTGAGTCTTCAGTTTACAGAAAACCAACCTTCTCCAATACATATCTCCATTTTAGTAGTGCCCATCCTTTTTCTCAGAAGAAAGGTATTGTGAAAGGCCAATTTATTAGGGCTTCTAGAATGTGTAACACTGATAAGAAATTCTCTGATGAAGCTCAAATGTTGACAAAACTATTTCTTGAGAGAGGTTATCCTTTGACATTAATAGAAAAAATGCACCAAGAAGTTTTACTAAGAAGAACTGATACATACAGTCCATTGTTGGGCACAGGTATAGAGCTAATGCCAATATCAAATACGACACCTGATGTTGAAATGAGCACCCCTTTTTCCCAAACTACTTTTAGTTGTACTTTTAACAACGACACTAGTAAAATTAAGAATATGGTTAGCAAATGTTGGCCTATTTTAACTTCAAATGAAGATACTAAGAAATGGATACCAGAAAGGCCATTTTTTGTAGATGCAAGAAATATTAATTTGAAAGATATGTTTGAGAAACAATCACCACCACAATTTGTCAACAAGGGTGGTAAGGTTGGAACATACAAATGTAATAGTTGCAAACAATGTTCCTCTATTATTGAAACTAATGTCTATTATATTAAATCAAGGAAATTTACCTTAAAGGCAACAGGTTATTGTAACTGTGGCTCAAAGGGTATTATTTATTTAGGGGTTTGCCAAGAATGTGAGAGTTTCTATGTGGGCAAATCTGAAAGAACATTGCGTAAAAGAATTTACGAACATCTGTATGATATTCGAAAAAAGAAAGAGACAAACGCATTTGTTAAACATCTTACTAATTGCCCTAAGATGACACTAAAATTTTTAGTCATTGAACAGGTTCCTCTTAACCCTAGAGGGGGAGATTGGGAAACTTCTATAGAATTCAAAGAATTAAATTGGCAGTTAAAACTAAATGCATCCAAACCCCCTGGACTCAACGAAGCCATTAGTATCACTAGTCTTCTTAAATTAAGAAGGGCAAAATTATAACCACAATGAACTTTTAGGAATTTTAGTACACAATTACAGTACATTTAATAGATGACAGTTATTAATAACATCTTAGCTTATTAAAATAACCTGTTGATAACATGACATGTTGTTTTATATGACTACAAACATTTTGTTCACTTTTTAGGTGTATTTCACCTAATTTCAATGTAGTAGTGCACGTTAATGGCTATTCGTTTTGAGTCTTTCTTTTGGGTAGGATTACTGTTCTTAATGACACCGTAGTAAAAATGTAAACACAGTACGCTCTCACTATTCATAGCAATGAATATATTTTTTACTTATATTTATATATATTTTTACATATTTAAACATATTTTTATATTTTAAAATAAGGATTACATTTAACAAATATTATTATTCATTTAATTGATGTCCATAAAATTCACAGCATTGGAATTTAATATAATTTGTACATATAATTTTTATTTTCTATTTATTCATTTATTTAGTAATATAACAAATTATTAATATTTATGAATTGTATAGGTATTAAATTATCACAAAAAACGTCATACATTTAAATAATAAATAACAACTTATGTAGTAGTTTAACTAACATCAGAAATTCCTTAGTAGTTTTTTAATCAACATTGACTTTTTATTCCTACACACTAGTTCCCACAAAAACGTAAAAGTATTCTGTAAACGGTGTGTTTAAGGAATGTAAACTAATATGTATCTAATGTTGATTTGCTATATTTCATTTTTTTATCACATAGACTTTTTACCACTAATATGTATTTCACAGATATATGTATTATTTCAAACGGACGAATATTTTACAATATTATGATATTTTAACACAACAATATTTAATTATTTATTTACTTATTTATTTTATTTAATATTTATAGTCAATAACAACAATTAATTTTACAAGCGTATAAAAAATTTTATCATAAGTAGGGCCATGTACTGCTACAACACACCCGTAGTCCTGTATAAGCTTCAGATTACACTTTTGGCAAGGAAGTATCCAAGAACGTAATACTCATAACACCTTTCACAAGGTTAATTAAGACTAGTAAAACATAAAGTATTGCATACAATTTTATAGTAACATCATTATTATTTTTTAGTGGTATTTTTTAGTGACAATCGATTTGGAAGAAGTAAACACTTACATACCATAGCAACCACGGGCCATGTAAATAACTAAAGAATTTTGACAAGTATTCATCGTAACCCTAGTGACTTTCATAACCAGTTCTCACACAGTACATTGTTTAGATTATTGTTGCACAATATTAATGTTGGAAAAAGAAAAAGTATTTGTTTAAGCATACTTTACTATACTTATGGGTCAAAACATACTCACTGTAAACACTAATTTTGAACACCGTGAAGCGATGTTGCTTTAAACAATTCAAACAGAAAGCAAAGCTTTGCATTTTGAATTGGTGTAATTTACTTTGTACGTTGCTTTAATTGAATAATTGGCTTCAAAAGCTTGTATATAAGTACATAAAGTTTTCTAGGTGGTTTATCTTGACAAAGCCCGTCATGGTAACGGGTGAAAGCGCTTGATTCACTTTGGTCTTCATTTGGATTTACTTGTGTTTCGATTTTATCAACTGTTCGTGCATCTTTTAAACTACTGGTAAAGTAATAAAAGAATGTTTGTCTACAAACTGAGGAGTATTTGTTCCAGTTAAAGAAGAGTTTATTGGGCTTCAGTGCTTGTGCATACATTTTTTCTATAGCACACGGATAGCCCGAAAAAAATTTGCTCCATTGCACACTGAAAGACTTCACTGGCAGAATTTATTCCAAAAGGCATCCTGAGGAATCTGTATCTACCAAATGGTGTGCTGAATGAAGTGAGTAGTGAAGATTTGCGATCATGCATTACTTGACAAAATTAACTCTTTGCATCTAAGACAGAAAGAACAGTGGCATTTGGTACGAGGGCAGCAACCTCCTAGACTATACGCATAAGATGATGAGGTCTCTTTAATGCCTTGTTGAAGTCTCTTGGGTCAATACATATTCTGATTTCATCTGAACTTTTCTTATGAGCAGCTACCATGGAAGACACTCACTCAGTTGGTTCTGTGACTGGACAAATCACACCTTGCTGCACCATCTTGTCTAACTGGACCGTGACTTTGTCTTGCATAGCTACTGGAACTCTCCTCGATGGTCTGACTATTGGACTGACATCTGGGTCTACTTTCATAGCGTACACAACTGGAAGTCTGCCTAGCTTGTCATCAAAAACATCAGCATACTCTGAGAAAATAGCATCATTGAAGCTGGAACTCAGACATGTGCTTACATGATGTACTTCTTTGGTAAAAGAAAGCAGTTTCATTCTTAAACTGTCTCCGAGACCTAATAATGACTGCACAGGTCTTCTGACTACATAAAATTGCAAGTTGCAACTGTTCCCAGCCGCAGAGCATGAAAGCACTAATGAGCCTTCAGTTTCAATCTCTTCACCTCCATAAGACACAAGCTTCGCACAATTAGCCAAATTAAGTTGCTCACCAGCTCTCACTCTAGCAAATGTTTCTGCTGACATAACATTACACTTTGAACCAGTGTCCGTTTTTAGCTCCGTGGGTTTACCATTGATCAGGACAGTACAAAATACTTTGTTCTTTGCAAATAAATCAACTGCATTAACCTTTTCACCGACCACTGATAAACCATCTACATAGAAAGTAGAATTGCAACTTTCCACATGATCAACTTGCTTTTTTGAGTATCCTTTATTAATAACGGAGTGAGGCTTGCTTGATTTACAAAACTTTGGAAAATGGTTCAATTTTTTACATTTGGGGCATTGCTGACCAAATGCTAACCACTTCTCTATTTTAGACTCATGACTGGCATCACAATTACGACAGTTGACAATAAGACCTGACTTGGGTTTTGCGGACTCACCGTAGTACTGCAATGAGCATGTCCATTTTGCTGAGCTAGTTTTAGAACTTGACAGAAAGCTATGGGACCTCCTCGGGAATCCTGCAGGGGCTGCAGCTGCCATATGCTTAGGCCTGCTTCTGCATGCCATGTGCTGCATGCTGTCTACGCTTGGTCTACAGGCTACTGAAAATAAGCTCATCACTTGTAAGCATAACTGTGTGCCTTTCTGTGAGCTCATGGATTTGACAAATCTCTATAGCTTTGCTCAACATTAAATCACTGTCACAAAGCAAAATCTTTCTCACTGCAGCACTATTAACACCACACACCAGCCTGTTCTTTATTAACTCATCTTTCAGAACACCAAATCTGCACGTTTTAGCCTTATTTCTTAAGTCAGTGATATAAGCTGCAAAAGTTTCACCTGACTTTTGGTCTCTTGGATAAAATACGTGTCTCTCTAATGTAACATTTGTCTGGTGGTTGCACATTTCTCTAAATTTACTTTTCAAGCACTCAGGGTCCTCTCTTGATTCAGCTGGTACAACAATATAGCGTTTCTCCCCTTCTCCTGCATATACTGTAGGCACATAACTGAATGCTCTCTTTCAATGGTCTCTGACCCAGCTAAGTTAAGCAAAATGAATCCTGTCGTATATGCATCTTAGTCAGAAAATGCCGCTTGTATGAAAATATCGTATTCCTGCTCAAATACTCTCCAATTCTCTGCAATATTATGATCAAACACAAATTGACTGGGTCTACGAAATGCCTCTACTATATCAACACACAGTATTGAAGGTGCTTGGAATATTATATGAACATACACATACAAATATATGCCAGAACTTGTAATTATGCCCAATACCACAACAGACTCTTTGAAACAACTGCACTTTGCCAATAAGTCTCTGTAGCGCAAGAGCACTTTAAAATTACTGTATTGTGCGAAATTACTCCTTATCAGTGTAAGAAATACTTTGAAATGACTGTACTTTGCAAACAAACTGTACACAGCAAAAGAAGCTCAGAGTAAGAAACACTTTGAAATGAATGCACTTTGCAAATAAACTCTACACAGCACAAGAACCTTTCAAAATCACTGTACTTTGCGAAATAACTACATACAGTGTCAGAAACACTTTGAAATGGCAGCAGTCTGCGAATAAATGTACACACCACAAGAAACTTTTTTGAAACGGCCGTACTTTGACTGTACTTTGCAAAATAACTGGACTTTGCACACAGCAAACTAAAATAATTACACAGTAATAAAGCATACACTCTTCAAACACTTTGCACACTCTGAGATAATTCAAACAACTCTAGTAATGCTTTGGATGGCTTTAGTCAATGCGAAATAGTAGTTTATGTCCAAAACACTTACTAAAAAACATGCGGTCGCCTTGCTCTTTAAGCTTATTTTGCCTTTTTATTGTACTTATGCCAATTTAACCTCTTATCATGCTCATTGTACTTTTCTTGTGCTCGTTTTACTTTAAACATGCTCATCATGCAAACCAAAGGTAATTCTGAGACCCATATAAATATTTGTGATAGTTTTATCAAATATCATGGTTTGAACACTTTGTTTAATTAATAATGCGTTTTGCACTTTTTGTTTGATTAATAATGCTTTTGGTGCTTTACGAATTTTCCGTTTCATTTTCTTTGCAAAATAAATAATTTGTGCAAGTTTTAGTTACCTTAAGTTAGTTTCCAGTCCTTTTTGATTGTTTGAGCACTGTTATCACCAAATCTGCTCAATATACCTTCACTGTCAACTCTGCACCTCATGGCTTGAAGAAGTTGCACTCTCAATCCTGGTTCTGACACCATGTTTCTTGTCAGGTCAGGATAAAGCAGATGAACAGTTGTGGGTTCAGTTCGAGCAGCTTTATTACACACAAACATCAGGAATGAGGCTTAGTAACAAACTTAAATAAACTTATAAACAGACTGACTACTATACTCATGCAATGCTATCAGTCTGGTGGTTCTCTCAAAATGGCACTGCTGCCTGTGCATGCTTACTGTTTATATGCATGTGTCTATATCTGGAAATGCTTGTTAAAGTTCCACACACACACACACACACACACACACACACACACACACACACACACACACACACACACACACACACACACACTCTGTTCTACAATTATCATCTTTTTCCCTCTTCTATCACTATTGGAGCTCCTCTTACAATTAATATAAGTACTCCTCTTTTCCTTTGTCCCAGATATTCTGATGAATAACCATCCTGAAAACCTCTCTTTATTAAATTCATATGTTCAGTTCCTTCCAGGTGCGTCTCCTGTAGCATAGCTATTTGCACTCTACATTTGTAATATAGTTCACTACTCTTTCTTATTTATCTGTAAGTCCAATCAGATTGAAAGACATTAAGGAAAGCATCATTTTCTTACATAGTTATCACCATCTTTTTGCATAACTGCTTTTTTGTTAAATGTCTAATTCCAACTTTTATGTTGCATGCATATACGTTTCAGCAGGTTGGTCTTTATACAGTTGTTTCTTGTCATATCCATTTGAGCTTATGCCACATCTTACATAACCTTTTGTTTTTTTAGAAAGCCCTCAAACACAACAAAACTCCCTCCCCAAAACCTAATAGCTTAATAATATTGCACAAAACTATGTACAATTTCAAATTTTGAAGTTTTTGCTTCCTAATAAGAACAAAAGTTCTAAGTTGATAGCCACAGAGACAGGCTAGAGTTAACCAAAAAGAAAGGTTAGACATGGTAAGACGCACTGTATAGCCTGTGCTATTAGTAAGTGCTATTCGTCTATCTTTATAGCTCTCCCAGCAGAGAAAACACGAATGTTTTCAGTAAACATTTTCTCCAAGCCATTTCTCTTTATCAAGTTATCTTCTGGTGACATGCAAAAAAGACACAAAACTGCTAAGGGTACCTTGTTTACCAGAAAAAAACCTAATCATATTCAATATTATTTTTCTTTTACATGCTTTGTAGTAAACTTGTTACTGGATAACGCCTAGGGTCTTAATCCAGTCATTTCCCTACGCAAACATAGGAAAAAGCACACTGATTTTTCTTTTGTCATGCTCTCTTAACTAGATCTTTCATCTCTCCCGATTTTTTACACTGCAGTGCCTCTATTTCTTAAAACTGAACAAAGAAAGAGAGAAGGGAGAAAAAAAGCACCTCTTTATATTAGTATCCCCCACTGCACTTCAAAAAAAAAAAAGAGAGAGAAAAAAGAAGTTATGTACTCACCATAACGTTCCATGAGAGATGTTCATCTCGCCTTCATTCTTACAGATGGGTTCAGAGCCGATCCTTGGCTCCGATTCGGCCTAATACAAAGCTCAAAGTCTTCAGACAGCTGGAGACCAAGTCTCTATCCCATGGTGCACATTGAGATACCTCAGATCTTGTTTGCTGCCTCTAATATCACATGCCATTCTGTCACTTTATTTAGGTAAAAAACACAGAAAGAGAAAGCAACCATGATAAAACTAGTATCTCGGTCCTCGAAAAAACTTGGAGGGGGTAGGAGGGTGGGAAGTAAGAATGAAGGTGCGATGAACAACTCACATGGAACATTATGGTGAGTACATAATTTCTTTATGTGAAGTTGTTCTATCTCACCGTTCATTCTTACAGATGGGTAGTGTCCCAAGCACCATGTTTCTCAGGTGGCTCATGGGAGTATGTTTTTCAGAACAGTAGAACCAAAGGAGGCCCTGTCAACTTTGTAATGAGTGATAAAGGTATGAGGCTTTGACCAAGTGGCTACTGCACAAATATTGTCTATAGGTAGCCTAGCTGAAAATGCAGAAGATGTGGACACAGCTCTGGCAGAATGAGCCTTAATTTTGTGTTGTAGAGGTAAATTGGCAGCTGAGTAAGTGAAAGTTAAGCAATCAGATAACCACTTAGTGTTGTTTTTGCCACAGGCATACCTTTCCTTGAATCTGAAAAGGAAACAAAAAGTTATTCGGATCTTCTGAATTCTTTGGTTCTATCCAGATAAAATCTGAGCTGTCTGTGAACATCAAGCTTGTGCAGCACATGCTCTAAATTGTTGATGTGTTTAGGGAAAAACACTGGTAAATCTATAATTTGGTTAAGATTAGCTTCAGTACAAACTTTAGGTAAGAATTAAGGATTTGTTTGCAGTGAAACTCTGTCAGCATGAAAAAACAAATAAGGAGATTTTATGGACACGGCTTGCAGTTCTGACACTCTTCAGGCAGACGTGATGGCTACTAAAAAGATAGTCTTCCAAGACAAAAACTTCAAATGACATGAAGTAGCTAGCTCAAAAGGTGGGAGAATAATGCGTGAGAACATAACATTTAGGTTCCAGGGGGTATAAAGGGATTTAACTGGTGGTCTAAGGTGGAAAGTCCCCTTAAGAAAGGCTTTGGATAAGCTTGTGTGACATTATGTTAAATCCTCAGTACCAAGATGATAATTAAGAGATTGCTGCAAGCTGTACACGAATTGTAGCTGCCGCCCCTCCTTTGTTGAAAAGCATAGTCAAAAATTCTAATATAGAGGCTTGGTACAGGTCAATGTTATTCCGAGAAGCCCATATGGAAAATCTCCTCCATTTGCTAAGGTACAATTTCCTAGTAGAGGATTTATGGAAAGATATTAGAATATGTTGTGTTTGGATTGAGAGGTTATGGAACCTGGCTATGTTGGGAATTGGAGCAGCCAAAATGTCAATTTTTGGGGCTAAAGGGAGGGATGAAGAGCCCCCAACGAATGCGTCATAAGGTCCAGAATCCAAGGCTCTTCCAACAGATGAGGTCGAAGGAAGGGGAATCAAATCTGACGAGGCCAATGAGGGGCTATCAGAATGATGGTCCTTCCCAGGACTTTTGCTTTCTGTAATACTTTGGGTATCAGGGGAATTGATGGGAATGCATAGAGGAGACCCGGAGTCCAATCATGTACGAGTGCGTCCCTTGGGGAATCTCCCCGAGTGGGAATCGGGGCAAAGTAGCTTCTGCATTTTGTGCTCATGGAGGATGCAAAAAGATTGCAGCAAGGCTGGCTCCATCTGAGAAGTATTGTTTTCACTATTTCTTTTTTGAGGGACCACTCATGAGACAACAAAACTGCCCTGCTCAGTTTGTCTGCAATCACGCTGGATTTCCCCGGGATGTGCGTTGCTATCAGAAAGCACTGGGTGGATGTAGCCAAATGCCATACTCTTAGGGCCTCTCGACAAAGGGGACAGGACCTGGTTCCTCCTTGTTTGTTCAAGTACCAGACCACTTACATGTTGTCCATCTGAATCGCAATTGTCCCCAGACGGAGAGTGTCCTGAAAGTGCTGCAATGCCAAGAGTACCACTCTCATCTCCAGGACATTGATATGCAGATGACTTCTTGCTTGGTCCATGTGCCTTGGGCTTTTCTTTCCTGAAAATGCCCCCCCCCCCCAAATCAGGGAAGTGTCTGTGATCACTTTGGGCGATGGTGAGGGTAGGATAAAAGGACGACCTATCTCTGAAGATCCTTTTTGCATGTGTTTGTTAGAATAATGAGATGAGACATGGGGAGCTCTTGATAAGACCATTGGGTGAACAGCCATTGTAGAATCCACATGTGCATATGACCCAGTGGAATTGTGGTTATTGCAGCTGCCATCATCACCAACAACTTTAGCACTTTTGAGGCTGGCACCTTGTCCTTTCTAATGGAAATTTTAAAGTGGTGGTAGTGGTGTCCAATTCTCTCCGATAAAAACGATATGTTGCGATGGCGACAAGACAGCTTTTTCTGAGTTTATGGTAATGCCCAGTTGACTGTAAAGAGAAAGTGTGGTGTCCCTGGCTTGCATTAACTGATGCCTGGTGGTGGGGGTGAGAAGCCAATCATCTAAGTATGGAAACACCTGGAATCCCAGACACCTCAGGTGTGCCGTGACCACGGCCATACATTTGGTGAACATTCTGGGGGCTATAGTGAGACTAAAGGGCAGGGCTCGAAACTGGTAATGATTGGTTCAAAGCCGGAAGCGCAGATGATTCCTGGATGGTCTGGCCATTTTTATGTGGTAATAGGCATCCTAGAGATTTATCGAGCACATCCAGTTGTCTTTCCCTAAGGAGGGAAGTATCGATTGAAGCATGACCATCCGGAACTTTTCCTTCTTGACAGATCTGTTTAGTCTGCTGAGGTCCAAAATAGGTCTCCAGTCCACGTCTTTTTTGGAACTAAAAAGAATCTAGAGTAAGTTCCAAATCCTGTCTGGTCTGCTGGGACTGGCTGGATGACTTTTTCTTAGCAACGTATGGACTTCTACTGTTGCTTGTTCCCTGCAATTGGGTGGAACATCCCATCCAAGATTTTTGTTGTCAACGGGGGTGGGGTGGGGTGGCAAAGGGAATAGAATATCCTCTGGAAAAGTACAGTTTTGTACCTACCATGAATGTAGATGTTCAAGTGTATACACTGCTGCAGTCATTACACTTGGGTTATCCTGCAGTCAGGCGGTTCCCCAGTTGGCCTGAGTTCCAAAGTCTTGGTACGGCGTCGGTTGCTGTCGCCTCTTCCCTGACGTCAGCGCGACAGGGATATATAAGATGCAGCCGACGACATTTTCTTCAGTTTTTCTTGCCGCAGATGTCAGGTGCCTCTAAATAGGTAGGTAATTCCAATTGCTAATAAAACATACATAAGAAAAGCAAAAAAAAACTTACAGCTACCAGCAAATATTCCCCATAGGTAGTAAGGGTAGAAGTCATAGGTACGTACCAGCCAGTAAGAGTGGAAGGAGGGAGGGTAACCTAGACTGCAGCAGTGTATACACTCGAACATCTACATTTATGGTAGGTACAAAACTGTACTATGTTCATCGTGTTACACTGCAGCAGTCATTACTCTTGGATAGAATCCCAAAGCTGAGTTAGGGTGGCTGGTTCTATAAGGCATTAGGGGTGGCTATAAGGCCCTGCAGCACTGCAGTGGCGAAGCCAGCTCTGGATTTAGAGTATAGAGGCAGATGGTAATGCTTGGTGAAGGTATGTACAGAACTCCAAGTTGCTGCTTCCAAAATATCCTTGGTAGGTACTCCCCTGAGGTAGGCAATTGAAGTGGCTGTTGCCCTTGTGGAGTGAGATCTAATGCTGCTAGGTGCAGGTTTTTCATGGTATGTGTAGCAGAAACGTATACAATGTCCTATCCATTTTGAGATAGTCTGTTTTGAAATGGCTTTTCCCTGTGCTCCTGCAGCATATGCTACCAATAATTGCTCACATTTTCTGAAAGCTTTGGTTTTGTCCAAGCAGAAGCGTAACTGCCTGTGAATGTCCAAAGAGTGCAGTAGTCTCTCCCCTTTATTCTGTGGTTTAGGATAAAAAGTTGGCAGGTGAATAGTTTGGTTTAGAGCCACACTGGATATCACTTTTGGCATAAATGTAGGGTTAGTTCTTAAAGACAACCTGTCCCGGTGGAAAATGAGGAAAGGTTCCACTACCATTAGTGCCTGTAATTCTGAAACTCTTCGTGCTATGTTATTGCCAGGAGCAGAGCAGTTTTCCAAGAGATATATTTTAATTTTGCTGTGTTAGCTGGCTCAAAATGAGGTAAAGTTAGATTTTCCAAAACAAAGTTGAGGTCCCAAGTTGGAGTAGGTGCTCTACAGGGCGGTCTTATGTTTTTAGCCCCTCTGAGGTACTGCTTTAACAGAGGATTAGAGAAAATTGGTGGATCCGTGTTGTAATGAGCAGAGATGGCAGAGGCGTAGATCTTGATGGATGAGAAGGAGAGGCCTTTGTCCAGCATCTCAGTTAAGTATTGTAGTATCTGAGGAATGTTTGGGACAAGAGGGTCAAGGCTGTGAGCTTGGTTCCAGGCACAGAATTTCTTCCATTTATCCGAATAGGCTTTCTTGGTACTAGGCCTTCTGGCCTCCAGAATGGCATCCATAACAGCCTTGGAGAGAGGCACTGCTTGCTTGACTAAGGAATCTTCCATGCAGTTAGATTTAAGGTCTTTAGCTGGCTGTGGAGTATTTGATTGTTGTGCTGAGTCAGCAGATGTAAGATTTGAGGCAAAATCCAGGGTGGTTCTTGTGCTAAGCTCCTTAAGATTGGGTACCAGTGCTGGCGTGGCTAGTCTGGTGCAATCAGGATCATCTTTGGCTCTTCTTGCCTGGCTTTTATGAGTACCTTTGGCAGGAGAGGTAGTGGTGGGAAAGCGTATACTTGTAGGTTCTCCCAGCTGAATGAGAGGGCATCCACTTTCCATGCTTGTGGATGGTAACTCCTTGTGCAGAATTTTTGTAGCTGGCAGTTTATTGGGGATGCAAACAGATCTATGTCCGGGCTCCACCATTTCTGTGTTATCATTCTGAATATTTGTGGATTCAATTCCCATTCGTGTGGATCCATGATGTTTCTGCTTAAGTCGTCTGCCAGTGTGTTTTTCTCTCCTGGCAGGAATTGTGCTTGCAGATGAACTTGAAGGTTTATAGCTGTGTTCCACAAGGTCATAACTTGTCTGCATAGGGGGTAGGAGTGAGTGTCCCCTTGCTTGTTTATGTACCACATAACTGTGTTGTTGTTTGTCTTTAGCAGTAGTTGTCCTGGATGCAGCAGGTCTTTGAAAGCTATAAGGGCATTTTGTACAGCTAGCATCTCTTTTTGATTGATGCAAAGATGCCTTTGTTCTGCGGGCCACGTGCCCTGAATACATTTGCCTGCCATGTGTGCTCCCCAGGCGTAATCCGATGCATCTGTTGTCAGTGTTTGCCTGGCTGTGGGTTGTGTAAAAGGCTGTCCCTTGTTGAGGTGACAAGCTTGAGCCCACCATTGAAATTCCTGTTGAAGGCAAGGGATTAGTGGTATAACTGTTTCTAAACTTTGACAGTGTTGAGACCATACATTCTTTAGGTACCATTGTAGTTTCCTCATATGCAGTATGGAATTAGTAGTATGCAGGATGCCATGTAACCCAAGGCCTGCAGAATTTTTCTTGCAGGGAGTTGGGTCTTTGTTGCCATCAATTAAAAGTATTGAGTCAGTTGTTCTTGCTTGTCTGGCGTGAGATAAGCCATCTAGGCCGTTGTGTTCAAGCTGGCACCCAGGAATACAATCTCTTGTGAGGGCACTAGTTTTGATTTCTTTTCATTTACTGTGTACCCTAGGCAACTTAACTTTTTTACAAACGCCAGATGTTTTAGAAAATGTCCTTGCTCTCTGCTCGTCCAGGTACAGATAAATTTGAATTCCTTTCTGTCTGCAAAATGCAATTACTGGTGCCAGGCACTTTTGAAGACCCTGGGCACAGTAGATAAGCCAAAGGGCAGTGCAGAGAATTGGTAGTGCATTGAACCAGCTATGAATCTGAGGTATCTTCTGCAGTTTTGTCTGATAGGGACATGCAGGTATGCCTCCTTGAGGTCCAAAGTCACGAGCCAAGCTTTCTTGTCCAGCATGGGAAGAAGCTGCTGTAGTGTCATAATTTTGAATTTCGGAACATCCAGGTAAGTGTTTAGAGATGAAAGATCCAGAATGGGCCTCCAAGGCTTTGTCCTTTCTGGGTACCAGAAAGAGTCTTGAGTAAAATCCTTGTCCTTGCTTCTGTGATGGTACTTGTTGAATATCTCTCATATCCACGAGTGCTGTAATTTGTTTTTGAGCCTCTGCCCATTGATTTGGTGGCAGATTTGGCATTCCTTTTAACCTTGGCAGAGTATGAAAGTGGAACCTGTAACCTTGAAATACAATGTTGAGAACCCATTTGTCTTTGGTGATCATTTGCCAATTGTGGTAGAAGAGTGCCAGTTTTCCTCCCAAGGGGGATGCCAAAAGGGATTTGTTTGGCAGCTGTAGTGGGAAGTCACTGGAGCTGCTTTTTATATGATTGGGGCCTGTCTTCCCCTTCTTTCTGGCCTGATGCAACCCACTGTCGAGGCCTGTAAGGACCTTGTGTTTGACCTCTACCTCTTGGACGTCTGTATCTTCCCCTTTGAGGTCTGTCTGTAATTGGAAAGGACCAATTCTTAGTTGGCCAGTTTCTGCTAAATCTAGGAGGCTGAACCTGTAAGAAATCCTTCACCGTTTGCATAGATTTTGCCTTATCCTCCATTTTCTTTAGTACCTCTTCTGCCCTAACTCCAAATAACACATCCTGCTGCAGAGGTGCATCCAATAATTTTGCTTTAACATGATCTGGTAACGTATGTTCTTTTAACCAAGCTTGTCTTCTAATGACAGAGCCTGTAACTGCTGCTCTGCAGGAGGCCTCTAGAGAATCGAAACCACATTGCAAAGTATGCTTTCCCACTTGTTCAGCTGCATGCAATAAATCCTGCATTTCTTTAAAATTAGGAGGATCTGATTCTGGAAGCATTTTTTGTTTTAACTGAGACAGTAAAAATTGCTGATATTTTAGCATGTGAAACTAGCAATTTAAGGCTCTCATTGCTAAAGTTGCAGACGTATACACTTTCTTTCCCCATCTATCTAATGCTCTGGAATCTCTGTCAGAGGGAACTGGATTCTTGGCTGAGGCAGCCCTAACTCCTTTGGGTCCCTGAGAAATAGTTTCAGGGTCAGCTACAGGGCTTTTATACAGGAATTTATGTGAGTCAGGGACTCTGTAGTATCTGTCAGGTTTAGCAGGGGCTGGAGGCAAGGAATTAGGATTTAAGCTGGATTCAGTATACACATCATCCACAATATCTAACACTGGCGGAATAGCAAGGGGTCTGTGTTGAGGTAATAAAAGGAAGTCTGAGCCTTTTCTTGGATTCTAAGTAATCCTGGCCTTCCCAGTGGAAATGCTCCCTCATGGTATATAGGGTTTCCCCAAAGGAGTAGTCCTCAGGTGGTGAGGCTGATGGAATTGATTCGTCAGCATCAGAATCCTCATAAGGGGGGTAAAGAGTATCCTAGGTCTGAGGATGAATCAGAAGAGATGGACACCTGGTCGAATGAGTCAGTCTGCATCCTGTCTAGGCCTTTTATCAGGAGGGGGATGTGACCCCCTGATCAGAGTGATTAGGTCTTCGGCCATTTTGAGCATTTGTTTCTTAGGCATGGAGGCCTGCCCTGGAGAATGCTGTATTTGTTTCTTTGCTTTTAAAGGAGGATTAGACTTAGCTGAGGATTTAATGCTTAACTGAGTGGGTCTGAAGACGTCCTCTGAAGCTATGGGTTGCTCAGATACTCCGGATCCCTCTGAAAGGTTAGTCTCGGTAGGCTGAATAGCTTGTGCGTCCGAAGGCCCAGCCATCTCCACGTGGGAGTCATAGGCGGTCTGTGCTTCTACAGAAGCGGCCGTCAGGGGCTGCGAAGGCACCTCGTTGAAAACCGGAGACTGGCCTAAAAGAGGCTTCGTCGTCAGTTTTGGGCCTCGGATGCCTATCTTTGTCTTTGCGCTTTTTGCGTATTCCTGTCGTCGGAAGTTCCGACAGCATGGTATAATTGAATTTTCTACCAAAATAATGTCGGGCAAAATCAAACCGACGTTTAATAGTGCGCTTGTTAGACCTAGCACAAAACCGACAACCAGTGACGTCGTGGTCTGGGCCTAAGCATGGGATACAATAGGAATGGAAATACTTATGAGGTATTTGTTCCCACAAGAAATACAGTTATTAACTTTTACTGACATCGGTCTGAGGCAAGAAAAAGTTTCCCCAACGGGGTACTTAGCTTTGTAGAAGACTTCGGTTCTGGATTCGGAATGAAAATCTCAGGAGATGGCCGACCGGCACCTGCAAACTGCTTTTGCTTCAGGCACCGTGTGACAAGAAAGACTGAAGAAAATGGCGTTGGCTGCATTTTATATACCCCTGTCGCACTGACGTCAGGGAGGAGGCGGGAGCAACCGACGCCGAACCAAGACTTTGGAACTCAGGCCGACTGGGGAACCGCCTGACGGCAGGATAACACAAGTTTAATGTCTGCAGCAGTGTAACACGATGAACATCTATGCTTTGTACCCAGTTGTTGTTTGTTATTTTTAGCCAGATGTCTGGATACAAAGATAAGCGACCCCCGACTGCCTCCAGAGTAGGACAGTCAGGCCTCCGTTTCAGGAGCGCTGGTAGGGCTTCCCAAAGAACTGGTCTCTGTCACCCTGGTTTTGCGGACCCCCTCTGCCGTGAGGGCAGTGTGTTCCAATATTGCCCCCTTCTCTGCCCCTGGATAGGGTTCACCACATGTGCCCAGAAAGGCTCTTTAGACTTTTCAGAACCACATATTTCCTCCCTTTTGACCCTTGGGGTAGGGTCTAGTAGGGGTGGAAAAACAGACTCTGATGGCATACAGTCTCTTTCCATCCTGCTCACACCTGGTCAAAGTTTCCTTATCTTTGGGCCCAAAAAGAGATGAGCCATCAAAAGGGTTGTTGAAAAAGGATGACAAAGTGCTCTGCACAGAACATAAGTGCATCCAGGAGTGTCTCCTGAGAGCAATTCCTGTACCCGCTGCCCTACTTGTTCCATCAGCTGCATATGAAATCAGACGCATGGACAAGTTCACCATGAAATTAAGGGTAGCAAGCTGAGGGGCAACCTTGTCTGAAGCTACTTCAGCTACCATACCCTGAAGAGCATCTCCAAGCTCTTTTAAGAGGTCTCTTTACAGTCTTGTGAAATGTGTAAGATAAGTCAGTGAACGCATGGCAAACTGTGCTGAACAATACATGTGCTTCCCATACCTATCCATGATCCTAGAATCTCTGTTAGGAGGATGGCTAGAGAAAGAAGTTTCTGACATCTCCTTTTTGGTGGCTGCCACCACCACCATGTCATCAACAGGCACACCCTTAATGAGAAAAGTCTTACCAAGAGGGGCAGAAATAAATTTATTGGACCTCCTAGGGGCAGGCTCCATGGTGTCCGGAGACTCACACACCCTTTGTGAGACCAGCTCCATAAGCTCATTAAAGGGCGGAGAAACCCAAGAGGTGGAGGGTTGAGACCCAAAAGATTTCAGGAGGACTGACTCAGTAGGGTTGGTGGGCTTCCAGCCACCCCTCTGATTAAGGATTTCCATTATATCTGCAAATATCTTCAGAGAGGGACTGTGGGGACCCTTCTGATTCATCTAAGTCGGTGTCAGATATGAGAGACTCCTGCGGGGAGTCTAGATGCTTCCTCTTGTAAATTCTCTTCCTAGAAACCTCATCAGTGGGAACTTCTGGTGAGGTCTCAGAAGAGCAGGGGCCACCCAGTGGGGCTTCCTGAAGCTCAGGGTCTCTACGCTTCAAAGGGATCTGTGAGGCAGAAGTGGACACAGGAGCTTTTGGGGAAGAGGTAGTTGGTCCTGAATTGTGGATGCCCTGGCAGACATTACTCTCCTCATGGCCTCAAAAGCACCTCTGCTCCGGTGAGAAGGAACCACTGGATCCGAAGAAACAGATGATTCCCTCGGCACTGGAACAGTGGGCTCCGATCCAGAGGTAGGAGCCGAACTCCTCCGAGCAGAGGCCATGAGAAGCAAAGTCGGAACAGACAGGTCAGCCCGACTATCCTCCCTGGACCCGACTGCCGAGTGTCGGCTCAACAGGCACCGAGGAAGTCTGGGTAAATGGAACTGATGACACTGGAGCAGGTATCCGCTCCGAAGGCTCCACAATGATAAGTTCCAACTCCTCCAGCTCCGACGGACAGGTATGGCTCGGAGGAGGAAGAGAAGTAGATGGAGGAACAGTTTTTGGTTCCGAAACCACTTGGGTCAGAATCGATAAAAATTTTGCAAACGTCAGTGCCTGTAACAACTTCTGCACCACACGATCCACATCCAAATTGGACAGGCTTATCGAGGACTGAGATGAATGGACAGAGGGTGGTACCGACTGGAGGATTGGAGACTTCAATATGGCGGAGACCGGCTCCAGGACTGGTGATAGTCTCCGAAAAGACAAGACGCTCTGCTCTGAAGCGGACGTCAAAGGTTTTTTTTTAATTTTGTCGAATCTGATGAAGAAGCCTTAGAGGACTTGGAAGATTTGGCAGACTGACTAGTTTTATCACGGCCGCCCAAAGCTTCTTGAAAGGAAGATTTTAATAGTCCTCTGTCAATTAATTTTCTTTTCCTTTCATGAAGTACATGAGTACTAAAGGAATTGCAAATGGAGCAACTCTCTTTCAAGCGTAAAGCACCCAAACAATAAACACAATTTACTTGGCCATCAGTCACAGACATCTTTTGTCCACACTTTGGACATTTTTTAAACCTGGACTTGGGTTATTTCTCCTTATCCTGGTCAGCCATGACAGAAAATTTAAATGCACACAAGCAACTTGTATTAGCAAATAATACACACACACACACACACACACCTGTTTAACAATTTGAAAACCACACTATAATATTCAACAAGTAAGCATCCCTTAAAAAAAAAACAAATGGGCTCTACATAATTAAGTGTGAGCTAACTATAAATGTATGAACACACACTAAAGGCTATAAATGTCACTAAAACACATTTCTAAGCTATTAAATCTACACTAATTTTATATATATATATATATATATATATATATATATATATATATATATATATATATATATATATATATATAGGCACACCAAAGAAAGGGAAGGGAGGTAATTCAGGCCTATATAAACGACGGCCAAAAGGAACCATCACAATTTAAGCTAACACTAGTTAACAAGCTATTAAAGGTAATAACGTTATAAAGTGAAAGATATAAAGTGAAAAGAGGAAAACTTTTTTAGAAAAATTTGTTACACTGGAACGAGCTGTGAGGAAACCTCCGATCTGTTGCAGTGGCAAACTAGATCTGAGGTAACTCAAGGTGCATCATGGGATAGGGACTTGGCCTCAAGCTGTCTGAAGACCTCCAGCTTTGTAATAGGCCGAATTGGAGCAGAGGATCGGTTCCAAACCCTTATGTAAGAATGAGAGGCAAGATAGAACAACTTCACATACTTTATTTCAGGTCTAATTGGTTTTGTCTTACCTTTAAAGCCCTCCTAGCTGGGAAAAACCCTGATTGCTTTCAGAGAACATTATGTCCTAGCCAGTTTCTCTCTTCTTTTTTTTTTCCTTTTCCCTCAGCCAATCCCCTTCTTCCAGACTTTCTCCAGTTTCTGGGGTTGCCACCTTTTGTTATGGCTAAAACCAGAGTAAGGCCACACCCCTTGCACCACCCATAACCCCTCCCACTCTCACCCCCTGCCCTGTCAAAGTTCCACCCATTTTATGGCGTCACTATGACATCAGCAGACTGGGAATGCCCTCTTTTCCTGTTCCTAATGAATGCTTTCAGCTGATTTACTAGGCTTTTCTGTAAAAGAATCACAGTAAGTCAGCCGATTTAACAAACTGCAATAGTCTGTTTCCTTTTTAGAAACAGAATACTGGAGTTTGTACAGTGTTTTCCGGACTACTGGAGAATCAATATGATTTCTGGATTGTCTGGAAAGTGGCAACCCTACCAGTTTCTGTTTCCATGCAAACATGAAGACCAGCTGCAGAACTGCTACAAAGTAAATATGCATTTGCTAGAAAAAAAGCCTCATAATATTCAATATTCTTTTTCATTTGCTTGCTCTTTCTTAAAACTAATCAATCTAAGGTATTTAATACAGTCATTTCCCCATGAAAGAATGACAAAAGCACATTCATTTTTACTTTGTCATGCCTTTTTAACCAGGCTTTTTACATTGCATTGGCCTACATTTCTCAAAACTGTACAAGAAGAAAAAGAACGGGAGAAAGAAAAACAGCACCTGTTTACAATCTCCATTACACTTAAAATGGCATGCAAAGAAAAAGTACAGTTTTGTACCTACCATAAATGTAGATGTTCGAAGATCCACATTGCTGCAGTCCTTACACTTGGGTAGTCCGCTGTCCTCGGTCGGCCCGAATATCAAAGTATAAGGCTGACGTCGGTCAAGGCGCATTAGACTGACATCAGGACGTCAGGGTACAAATGCGCATGACCGACGTCATATCCTCAGTCTTTTCTTGCCCCAGATGTCAGAAGACCCTAAAAAGAAAGGTCAAAACCAAAAGACAGCAAACAACCAACCAACCAACCTTGCAAACAACCAACCAACCACCCTTGCACTAATAATATGTACAATATATACAATATACATAATATTTACAACCCAACCCACACAACCGCCTCTAAATACAGAGGGGAAGGAGGGAGGGTAAATTGGACTGCAGCAATGTGGATCTTCGAACATCTACATTTATGGTAGGTACAAAACTGTACTATGTTCTTCATCTCACATTGCTGCAGTCCTTACACTTGGGTAGAATCCCAAAGCAGAGGTAAGGGAGGATGGCAAAACTATAAAGAAGCAGGAGCTGCCAAAATGCCCTGTAAAATAGCAGTGGCAAAACCAGCCCTAGATTTAGAGTAAAGTGGAAGGTGATAATGCTTAGAGAAAGTATGCACTGAACTCCAAGTAGCTGCCTCCAAAATATCTTTAGTTGCCACCCCCCTTAAAAAAGCTGTCAAAGTGGCAGTAGCCCTAGTGGAATGAGGCCTAATCCCAGCTGGAATCTCCTTACCATGATGGGAATAACAGAAAGCAATGCAAAACCCAATCCACT
This sequence comes from Protopterus annectens, assembly GCF_019279795.1. Lineage (NCBI taxonomy): Eukaryota > Metazoa > Chordata > Ceratodontiformes > Protopteridae > Protopterus > Protopterus annectens. Next base: position 1,862,673,791 of record NC_056725.1, read on the forward strand.
TAGAAATAGTTTGTTTTGACACAGGCTTGCCCTGAGAACTCAAAGCAAAAGAAACAAATAACTGCTGAGACTGCCTGAAACCTTTAGTTCTGCTCAAATAATATCGCAACTGCCTGTGTACATCTAAAGTGTGCAAAATCTTTTCCCCTTTATTTTGGGGATTTGCATAAAAAGTAGGCAAATGAATAGTTTGGTTTAAAGCCACACTAGAAACCACTTTAGGCATAAAGGAAGGATTAGTACGCAAAGATACCCTATCCTTATGGAAAATTAAGAAAGGCTCAACCGCCATAAGGGCCTGCAATTCAGAAACCCTTCTTGCAGAGGTAATGGCCAACAAAAAAGCAGTCTTCCATGATAAATATTTCAACTCGGTAGTAGCTGCAGGCTCAAAAGGTTGTAGAGTGAGTTTCTCCAACACAAAATTGAGATCCCAAGCAGGAATAGGAGCTCTACGTGGGGGTCTTATATTCTTTGCCCCTCTAAGAAATTGCTTGAACAAAGGATGAGAAAACAATGGTGGGTCACAGTCACAGTGAGCCGAAATTGCTGCAGCATGAACCTTAATAGAAGAGAAGGACAAACCTTTGTCCAGTAACTCAGTAAGATATTGAAGGGCCACACTTAAATTAGGCTCAGAAACATCAAAATCCTTTGCTGCACTCCAAAATAAAAATCTCTTCCATTTATCTGCGTACACTTTCCTTGTACTAGGCCTTCTAGCTTCCAAAATAACATTCAAAACTTGCTGTGGAAGTTGAGACCCTCTATGGTTCAAAACAGAATATGCCAGGCTGTTAGGTGAAGAGAGTGAAGCCTGACATTGAGTAAATGACCGCTCTCCTGAGACAACAGGTGTGGAATCGAAGGCAAAGGCCATGGAGGCTCCCGTACCAGACTTCTCAGTAATGGGTACCAGTGCTGTCGAGGCCAATCTGGAGCTATTAAAATCATCTTTGGCTTGTCCTGTCTGACCTTTAGAAGTACCTTTGGGAGGAGAGGCAGAGGTGGAAAGGCATACACATGAAGATTGCTCCAATTGAAAGAAAGAGCATCCACTTTCCAAGCTGTGGGATGAAACCTTTTCGTGCAAAACTTTGGCAGCTGGTGGTTTAGTGGAGAAGCGAACAGATCTATGTCTGGAGTTCCCCATGACACTGTCAATTTCTGAAACACATGAGGATCCAATTTCCACTCGTGGGGATCCATAATTCGTCTGCTCAACACATCTGCTAAGGAGTTCTGTGCTCCCGGCAGAAACCTTGCCTGAAGATTTAGCTGTAAACTGAGAGCAGTCTCCCACAAAATCATTGCTTGCCTGCATAGAGGATAACAATGTGTTCCCCCTTGCTTGTTGATGTACCACATGACAGTTGTGTTGTCTGTTAGAATCAACACCTGCCCTGGAAGAAGTAAATTCTTGAAAGCTATTAATGCAAACTGGACTGCTAACATCTCCTTCAAGTTGATATGTAGATGTTGTAGTCTGGCAGGCCACGTGTCTTGTATCCACTTTCCATTTAGATGAGCTCCCCAAGCTTTGTCTGAGGCATCTGTCGTTAGAATCTGACTCGCCTCTGGCCGGGTCACAGAGAGTCCCTTGTTTAGGTGACATTCCTGAGCCCACCACAAAAATTCCTTTTGAATGCAAGGTATTATTTGAATGACAGTGTCCAGATCCTGGCAGTGCTGAGTCCATACATTCTTGAGATACCATTGTAGCTTCCTCATATGCAGTTTGGCATTGGGAAGCACCAGAATACAAGATGCCATGAACCCCAAGGCTTGAAGGACTGTCCTTGCAGTCAGCCTGGACTGATGAGACAATTGATGAAAGTAAAGGGAAAGATTCTTTTGTTTGTCCGGGGTCAAAAAGGCCATCTGGGATGCTGTATTCAGTCTTACAACCAGAAAGCACATGTCCTGAGAGGGTACTAGACTGGACTTTATTTCGTTCACAGAATACCCAGGCATCTTAGCACTGCTATCACATATTCCAAATGATGAAGAAGCTCGTCCCTTCCTTGAGCCAGAATCAGGCAATCGTCCAAATAAGGATAGATCTGTATTCCTTTTAGCCTGAAGAAAGCTATCACTGGAGCCAGAACTTTCGTGAACACTCTGGGCGCAGTAGATAAGCCAAAGGGCAATGCAGAGAACTGATAATGAGAAGTTCCAGCCCGAAAACGCAGATACTTCCTGCAACTCAGTCTGATAGGAACATGAAGGTAAGCCTCCTTGAGATCCAAAGTTACCATCCAATGATCTTTGCCCAGCAGAGGTAAAAGCTGTTGTAACGTCAACATTTTGAACTTGGGAATGTCCAGATAAGTGTTGAGGATAGATAAATCCAAAATTGGTCTCCACGTGTTCCCCTTCTTTGGTACTAGGAACAGGCGAGAGTAAAATCCTAGGCCCACTTCTGGCATAGGGACCGGCTGTATGGCTCCTATTTGAAGTAGCAGAGAAATTTGTTTGTGAGCCTCTATTCTTTGCTGAGGAGGAATGTCTGGCATGCCTTTGAAAGGAGGCAAGGTATGGAAATAAAACCTGTAACCTTGGTGTATGATATCCAATACCCATCTGTCTTGGGTAATTAAACTCCAATTTTCCTTGAAAAGTGCCAACCTTCCTCCCAATGGTGCTGCCAGACGAGAAGGCTCTGGCAGCTGAAAAGGTAGGTCATTGGGTCTGTTTACGAAAGGACTGACCCCTGCCCTCACCAAGACTGTGCAGGTGAACTCCCTGTTCTATGCCTGAAAGAGGGCTGAGCTCTGCCCCAACCACGGCAAGATCTACCCCTAGACTGGGAAGCATAAGAAGGATACGCCCACCCCTTGGTAGGCCAATTTCTACTAAACTTCGGAGGCTGAACCTGCAAAAAATCTTTAACAGTCTGCATAGACTTAGCCTTGTCTTCCATTTTCTTTAAGACTGCCTCAACAGGTGAACCAAACAACACATCAGACTGTAAAGGAGCATCTAAAATCCTTGTCTTAACATGGTCAGATAAATTCTGATCCCTCAGCCAGGCGTGCCTGCAAAGAACTGACCCAGTGGCAGCCACCCTAGGCGAGGCCTGTACAGCATCAAAACCACATTGCAAAGAATGCTTACCCACCTGTTCAGAAACATGCACTAAATCTTGTAACTCTTTACACTCAATACCTTCCGCCAGAGCATCTACCTTAGACTTCAATTGAGAAAGTAGATAGTTTTGGTATTTCAACATGTGAAACTGGCAATTCAAAGCCCTCATAGCTAGGGTGGAAGAAGTATAGACTTTCTTTCCCCATCTATCCAAAGCCCTGGCCTCTTTATCTGGAGGAACCGGATTTTTAACAACAGAAGCCTTAACACCCTTAGGCCCCTGACTAACAGTTTCTGGGTCCGCCCTAGGACTCTTAAAAGATACTTATGAGCTTCAGGCACCCTGTAATACCTATCCGGTTTAACAGGAGCAGGAGGCAAAGAATCAAGATTAAGAGAAGCCTCTGCAAACACATCTTCCACAACATCCAGAACAGGAGGTATAGCCAAAGGCCTATGCTGGGGTAAAACCAAAAATTCCCTAAGCCTTTTCCTCGACTCAGAGAAGTCCTGACCTTCCCACTTAAAATGCTCCCTCATGGAATGAAGAGTCTCTGAAAAGAAAAATCCTCAGGAGGAGAAGCAGAAGGAGTAGAATCATCCACATCAGAATCAGAATAAGGAGAATACTCCTGCAAGTCTTCAGCCGAAGACTCTGAAACATCCGAAGCCTGCTCAAAACTCCCCAACTCAGGTTCCACCCTAGGTCTCTTATCAGGAGGGGGCAAAGAACCTCTAATCAAAGTAATCAAATCTTCTGCCATTTTAAGCATATGCTTCTTGGGCACAGATCCTGAAGAACTAGGAGTGACACCAACTGAAGCTAAACCTGGCCTGCCTCTGGGAGAAGCCTTGGAAACAGAAGGAGAGGGCCTAACCACCCTAGGAAGGGAGGGGAGTACAGTAACCTGAGAAGCCCCTTCAGCCTGACCTGCCTCCTGAGAGGCCACATCCTGCAATAACAAAGTCTCCCCCTGGGACTCCAGAGAAACCTCCGGCGGAACCCCCGGCTCCACCGACACCTCTAAAGAACCGGCGTCCGGTACGGACGGCTCTTCTTGCCTGGGCTTAGCTGCTTTGTCCTTGCGCTTCTTCGAAGAAGCGGACGTCGGAGCATCCGGCGGCATATTATAATTGCACCGCTTCCCGAAGACTAACCTGGCACAATCTAACCTTCTCTTAATAGTGCGCTTATTGAATCTAGCACAAAAGCGAAACCCAACAACGTCGTGCTCAGGCCCTAAACAAGGAATACACAAAGTATGATAATCTCTATGCGGTATCTGTTTCCCACAAGAAATACAGTTATTCACTTTTTCTGACATCCGGTAAACCACTGAGGCAAGAAAAAACTAAAATATTCCCCAACGGGGTACTTAGCCAACTTTGACTCGGTCTGAAACTCCGAATTCGAAAAATTTCAGAACGGCACTTGCAACGCTGCTTCTGCATCGGACCATGCGGCAAAAAAGACTGAGGATATGACGTCGGTCATGCGCATTTGTACCCTGACGTCCTGATGTCAGTCTAATGCGCCTTGACCGACGTCAGCCTTATACTTTGATATTCGGGCCGACCGAGGACAGCGGACTACCCAAGTGTAAGGACTGCAGCAATGTGAGATGAAGAACATCCATAAACCACAAATACAGCACTATTAAGAAAATAAAATGTTTTCTTTACTTTACATTAGCTTTCTCCCCTCTCTTCCCCTACCCAAAGCATTTTTCCGAACATTAATGACATGAAATACAACATATACTTTAAAGTACCCCAGAAATCCAAGTAATTTTGACCAATATTTCCAGATTTTCTTGTTCTGTCATATTTCACAAATATAATTATTGCATTGTTATCTCACATTGAGTTACTGGTTTATTACTGTTCTCCATCCCCCAGATCCAGTCTCTGCTTCCTTTCCAATGTACTCTTGATTCTTCTAGTCAGCTCTCATGCTCCATTCCTTCTCCCAAACATTTTCCGATGAAATACTGGAAAAGGTTTCACAGGTACAGTCTCTCTCTGGTCTTTCTTACCAGAAGAACAAGAAGCAGAATCTCCTTCTCTTTTCACAGCTCACATTTTGTTGGACAAACTTTTGTATTTCTTCCTTAGCATGCACTTCATCAAAAAATGATTTTGTCCCTCCAGGGAAGAATATTTTAAAGACAGCTGGATACAGCAGTTTAACTCTCACACCTGTGTCTCGACATTCCCTAAAAGGTGGAATGAATTTACTCCTCTTCTGCCTGGTGTACAGTGAGTAATCATTCTGCAAACACTCTGCTGTCTCCCACTTTTAGTATTTTGTCCTTCTGCCACAGTTTTCTCAGAATCAACTCCTTTTGCAGGTAGGATTGCATCTTTACTATTTAAGGTATTGGTTGCTTTCTTACAGTTAAGTTTGAAGCAAAAGAAAGTGTGCCCTTTCAACTAACAACTCCTGCTGTGGAATACCAGTCCAGTTGCTTATTTGTACTTTCATAAAATGAATGCAGTCTGTTCCTTCCAGCATCTCTGGTATAGCTGCAAAAAGAAGTTATGTACTCACCATAACTTTCCATCTGAATGCTCACTTGTGGGGCTTCGGATCCAACACGGCCGCATTTTCCAGCTATGGCTCTGAGGTCCAAGCACCTCCCCTTACCCATAATCCCTCATCTCCCTTCAGATCAAGTTTGCTGCCTAATAGGAACAGACACCCGACCAAATAACACCTTATCTACCAAAATAGCCAATAGACCCAACCTTAGCCTAGACAAAGGCAAGGATCCCAATAGTAACAATCTGAAAAATATATCATATCCTGAAGATAAGGTCAGGGGGAAGGAGGGAGGGACGGCTGAAGACAAATGAAGTAGAACTACTCAGATGGAACATTATGGTGAGTACATAACTTCTTTATCTGAAGTAGTTTACTTCATTTGCTCTTTAACCTGTGGGACAGAGTCCACAGCTACCTAGTTCTCGGGCAGCCCTCATGGAAGGATGTTCCGGAGCACCGCAGAGTCAAAGGATGCTCTACTCCTAGAGACGATGTCTAATTTGTAATGCAAGACAAAGGTGTGAGATGAAGCCCAAGTGGCAGCTGAACAAATGTCATCCAAAGATACTCTGGGCCAAAAGGCCGCTGATGTAGCCATAGATCAGGTCAAATGAACCTTCACTTATCCTGATAAAGGGTTGAATGAGCCTTCAATTTTCTTGGTAGAGGCAGACCCCTCTCTGAGTAAGCTCGGCCAATGCATTGCGAAATCCAGCGAGCAATTGTCACTTTTGAGACTGGTTTACCAAAGAAGGGCTTGGCATAAGACACAAAAAGTTGATCAGACTTGTGGAAAGGTTTGGTCCTGTGAAGGTAAAACCTCAATTGTCTATGTACATCGAGCAAATGCAATTTATATTTCCCCTTGTTTTGGTAGTTAGGAAAAAAGACTGGCAAGTTTATAGTCTGGTTAATACTGGCTTCCGAAGCTACCTTGGGAAAGAAAGAAGGGTTAGTGTGAAGCAATACCCCATCTTTATGGAAAATCATGTAGGGCACTTTGATCGAAAGAGCCTGAAGCTCCAACCACTTTTGGTGGAGGTAATGGCAACCAGGAAGGCAGTTTTCCATGGATGGCACAGTGGTGCAGCGGTAGCATTGTCGCCTCACAGCAAGAGGTTCTCCAGTTCGATTCTCAGCTGGGGTGCCTTCTGTGTGGAGTCTGCATGTCCTCCCTGCGTTTGTGTGGGTTTCCTCCCACATTACAAAGACATGCGTCTGGAGCATTTCTCCCCCGGCCTCCGCTGAAAATTGGCTTTGTTCCAAGTCGGACTTTCCCGATTATCAAATGTTAAATAAATAAATAAATAAATAATAAAATAAATAAAAAATTCAAATCTACTGAAGCTGCAGCCTCAAAAGGGGGAGAAACTAACACCTGCAACAACAGGGTAAGGTCCCACGGAGGGATAGGATCCTTTCCGGGTGATTAAGAAAAGCACCTTTAACTCATTCACTCCGGAGCAGCTCAGGAAAAGTTGCCTTCTTAATTCCACCATAAGAACAACAGTGCAGCCTGAGCTCATTTTCAGAAAATCCATTTGTAATACTATACAGAAAACAAATGTTCATAACTCTAACTATAAGAGCTACACTAAAAATGTAAACGCGAAAGTTGTTCAGCAGAAAACTGACCTTTCCAACAGTGTAAATGTTGATAGTGCATATCAAAGTCATGATTAAATATTTGGCAAGGAATGCTGATATTGTGCATAATTTTTACCTTTTTGCAAAGGCAAAGCACAATATCGTGTGGTCTATGTACCATGCAGACCCATACAATTTGAATTTAATTTGTTACTTTGAATGTCAGCTTTAAAATGATACCTTAACCATTACTGTGTGACGCTCCTTTCATGAGATATTCACAGAAATATGATTAATATATTATTTCTCATAATTGATAAATAAACAAAGCATAATATCTCATCACCTGTAACAGACAGAGCCTACATATCAGCATAGAAGTTGTGCATCTGAATGTCATCTTCAAAATGACGCATCATTTGTGTGATTACCATGCTCCCTCACAAAGATATGGGCATAATATTGAGAAGTATTGTAAATGTATAATTTTCATATTCGTACAATACTAAACAAACTGTGATATCTGTATGTGTGTACAGTGCACAGACACAGTTCTTTTGCCATGTTGTAAGGAGTAACACTGTCTTCAAAATAAGGTATTACTTCACACGATGAGATGCTCCCTTGCAAAGCTATTTACCAAAATATGAAAAAAATCATAATTTCCATAACCTAAGTCCGAAACAAACTTTGATATCTGCCTATGAGTACAACATACTGGCACCGTTCTTTTACCATGTTAGAACGATAAATATTCTTTTCAAAATGAGGTATTACTTAGCACATTCAGATGCTCCATTGCAAAGTTATTTACCAAAATATGAAAAAAAATCATAATTTCCATAACCTAAATCCGAAACAAACTTTGATATCTGCACGTGTCAAACATACTGGCACAATTCTTTTATCATGTTATAACCAGCAATACTGTCATCAAAATGAAATATTACTTGGCACATTCAGATGCTCTATTGCAAAGTTATTTACCAAAATATGAAAAAAAAAATCATAATTTCCATAACCTAAGTCCGAAGCAAACTTTGATATCTGCACATGTGTCAAACATACAGGCACAATTCTTTTACCATTTTAGAAACAGCAGTACTGTCTTCAAAATGAGATATTACTTGGTACATTCAGATGCTCCCTTGCAAAGTTATTTACCAAAATATGAAAAAAATCATAATTTCCATAACCGTGAGTACCAAACAAACTTTGATATCTGCACGTGTCAAACATACAGGCGCAATTCTTTTACCATGTTAGAACTAGCAATACCGTCTTCAAAATCAGATATTACTTGGCACATTCAGATGCTCCCTTGCAAAGTTATTTACCAAAATATGAAAAAAAATCATAATTTCCATAACCTAAGTCCGAAACAAACTTTGATATCTGCCTATGAGTACAACATACAGGCCACATTCTTTTACCACGTTAGAACTATAAATAGTCTTTTCAAAATGAGGTATTACTTAGCACATTCAAATGCTCCCTTGCAAAGTTAATTACCAAAATATGAAAAAAATCATAATTTCCATAACCTAAGTGCAAAACAAACTTTGATACCTCCACGTGTCAAACATACAGGCACAATTCTTTTATCATGTTATAACCAGCAATACTGTCATCAAAATGAGATATTACTTGGCACATTCAGATGCTCCCGTGCAAAGTTATTTACCAAAAGATGAAAAAATCATAATTTCCATAAGAGTCGTTTGCCAAGCTGAGAGAAATGAATTTTACACAACACATTTCATAATAGTGTTTTACTTACTATATCGGTCCGACTTGGTCATGGGTGTTTATAACTCTAGGATGGAAAGTAAAAAAATATATACTGCTAGACTCGTTCTCATTAGTTATACAACCAACTGTGTTCATGGCATTCATCAGGAAGATGCCACCAGCACTCCTGTGTACTTCTTATCTTGATTTACAATGTAAGCTAGTTTCCAAACATGCACAGTCTCTGCACAGGTAAAAGTCATCTGAATAATTTCACATCTGTAACTACTGAATAGGTTGCTGCTAGCAAAGAACTTAATATTTCAATGTGTATCTACCAATTCAGAGGTTCTAGCTGCTGTATGGAAGTTTTCTAGTTCATTAATCAAATGTGTTTTATAGTTCAAAATAATTTGTGAGTGGGGTTGGATCTTTGTGAAAGATGGAGATCTGAGTGGTGACAATTTAGTCTGATGGCATATTCTAGATCAACGTTTGATATATGCTGTCAAATGCCTTATTCACTTTGAAGTGATTACAAACTGCATATAGGGTTAATGATCACTGACAAAGTTAGATAGGGTGCTAACATGCTACTTTTCCTTGTAGCAGTGCCTTTTATTGTAGTTGTTTGAATATACTACTTAAAAATCAAACTGATATAATGGGGAATGTAATTACCATCCAACAGCATGAATCAGTACTAAGATACCAAGAAATATTATGTTAATATTTCAAGTCTTTGGTACTGATTTTTAGTTTTTTCTGGAAGCATATATTGAGAACTAAGGAATAAATATATATAAAAATAAGTAATAAAAATAAAAACAAGAACAATCAAAGAAAATTACTTTCTTCAGGTGTAAAGCAAAAATAAAGCTGAACTATCAGCTTTCTAAAATATTGTCAATAATGACAGTAGAGATAAACACAAATGAGAATAACCATCAAATAAAGAAGATAAAAAACACCTTTGCTAACCAAATTTACAGCAGTTGTACAAAAATATTAAACATTCTTTAGGGATACAACTACTAAGTCCACTAAAACCCCAAAACATCACATTAAATTTCACTTTAGACAATTGGCAACCCAGAATACAAAAATGTGCTTGATAATTTAAAAGAAGTTTGCATGCCCATTCACTGACAATCTACCATTCATCTTTTTGATCCTCATCTCAGTTAGTATTACTACTCATTACCCCTAATAATTAACAGAAGCATCCACAAGAGAATGTCCCCATCAATATGGAAAGAGGGATAAGTTATGCCTATGTGAAGGATGGCAACAAGAATAAACTAGAACATTTTGCACCAATCTCTGTTGTCACCCCTTCCTCCAAAGTGATACACCTATTCAGCTGACAGTTTACTACAACATATACAAGAAACTCACAAATACACAGCAAGAATTCTGCTCAGGACACAGTATCCAGATGAGCTAGTAGACAGTTATTTACATCTTTCTGAAAGCTTGTGATGTAACTTAGCGTACTATAGTATTCTCCTGCAGTTCCTCCAAACATATCATGCAGTGAAATGATTCACTGTTTATTTACAGGCTAGGATCCAAACAATTGTTTGGCAAAACTACTGCTCAGACAAACTTGGCTCAAATATAGGATTACTCCAAGCATCCATGAATGAACCATTACTATTTGCCATTTTCACTAGCAACATGCAATATCAAACATTTAGCCCATAGCACTTATAATAAATACTCTGATGATTCAATAGAATGCAGTGCTGAAAAACACAAAAGCAGATATTACAAAATTAGAGCACACTATTATCATTCTGATATACTGGCTGTAAAAAAAATCAAAAGTTATACTTAATGAGAAAAACAAACAAACAAACAAATAAGCGAATGCTTTACTGCAATAAAACAATGCAACCCTTCAAAAACAATTACAAAAAAACAGCGACACTGAAGTACTGACTCACACTAACACTAGAACACAGATTTGTTAGCACGATTCCTGCTATTAAAGTAAAAAGACATTTTACACTCCTGAAATACATTTTCTCCTGCTTGAAGCTGTTTTTTACCTGGAGGAGCAGAGCCGTGCATACCTGCAGCCGTTAAATTAAAAGCAAAGCGGGAAAACCAGCCGTTACCGTTAAATAAGGAAAGCTGAACCGAGCCAAGGAACAAAACTACACCTTTTTTCTGCTTATGCCCTGCAAATAATGTCTCCTGCACTTGTTCTCTCACTTCATACCCGATCTTACTTCTGGCTATACACAAATTAGAAAACATCACAGCTTAGCTCTCTTTCTTTTGCATTTATTATTCAGCGTCACTATCTCTAGTCACAGCACATAAATGCTTAACCTACAAGTAAACTAAACTAAAAAAGCAGTTCTTGGGACAAGTAGAACAGCAACGGGAAGCTCCTAGTAACAACCGCAAAACCAGTATGGGCCGTGCTTACCTGCAGCCGCTAAATTAAAGGCAAAGCAGGAAAACAAACCAGCCGTTACCGATAAGGAAAGCTGAACCGAGCCAAGGAACAAAGCTACACCTTTTTTCTGCTTATACCCTGCAAATATTGTCTCCTGCACTTGTTCTCTCACCTTGTACCCCATCTTACTTCTGGCTATAATTAAATATGAAAACATCACAGCTTAGTTCTCTTTTGCATTTATTATTCAGCGTCACTATCTCTAGTCACAGCACAACTACAAGTAATCTAAACCGCTGTTTTACAGAATTCTTCAGAAAACTAGGCAGAATCACATCAATTGCTCTTTATGCTCATAAGGCATTTCAATAACAGGTATACATCAAGTAGCTTACCTGAAGACAAAAAGAAAAAAATCAGTTCTTGGGACAAGCTGAACAGCAACAGGAAGCTCCTAGTAACAACCGCAAAACCGGTATGGGTCTCTAACGATCTCCGTGCAATCTGTGAATGCCCCAATAGAATAGAGGGATTCAGTAGCAGGTAAAATATCTGCAAAAAGAAAGAAAATACCTGCTGCTGGACCCTCTATTTATTGGGGAAAACAAAAGAAAATTACGCTGGGGGTGGAGGTGTTATGCAAGTGGTGGCTTGGATTGCAAGAATCCGATTGGCTGCCACCACTTGCTTTATCAACAACTTTTAACGAAGATTTTCTCATAAAAGTTTAATGCAATCTTAATGTAAAAACATGCTGAATCGTAACTATATAAGGTAAATTACAAGTTGAGTTACGATTTCAGCATGTTTTACATTAAGCTGAACTACAAATCTCCACTACAGTTTCTCACGCTGCTGGAAGGCACTCGGGGGTAACAGCTTGCAATTCATATCTTCTCATGGCGCACTCGGGTGTAAACACAGAGGCACCCATGAGAAGGTACTCGGGGTTATTGAGTTAAGAAAGGTCTTCCACAGTTTAGAGGAAGCCAACGAAGGCATATTTATCTCCACGTGAAAATTAGATATGTCTGCCACCTGAACCTTTACTGTAGAAGAACTGGTGCCCTGTTGAAAAATGCTAGCCAGAAAATCTAGAACTGCCGACAGAGGTGCCATAAAAGGATCCAAGGTCTGCTGAGTGGCCTATATAGAAAAACGATTCCTTTTACTACAATACACTTTCCTGGTAGAAGATTTGTGAGCTGCTACCAGGACGGACTTAACAGGGGATGAGAAACCAGGAGTCCTAATTAATCATGGGAACCACAGCAGCCAAGCCGTGAGCTTCAGACTGTCCAGATCTGGGTGTGGAATCCCCGAAGGGTGCGAGATAAAATCTGGAACTGGATCCAGAGTCCATGGTGGAACAACTAAATGAGACCTGAGTAAGGGAAACCAAACCTGTCAAGGCCAGAATGGGGCGATGAGGATGACAGTGCTCCCCAGCCTTTGAGATTTCTGCAGAAACTTTGACATGAGGGGAAGAGGAGGATATGCATAAAGAAGACCGGGAGGCCAAGCATGAATCAGAGCCTCTCTGGGGGTTTCCCCCAATGGGGGTTTCAGAGCAAAAAACTCTCTGCACTTTGCATTGGAAGGCAATACGAAGAGATCGCAACAAGGACTACCCCATTCTCAAAATATCTGTTTCCCTATTGCAGGATTCAGAGACAACTCGTAAGGCATCAGGATAGATCTTGCTGAGCCCGTCCTCTAGAATGTTGGACTGTCCCGGAATGTGTGTTGCCATCAGAAAACGGACAGTGGAGATCGCCCATTCCCACACACTCATAGCTTCTCGACACAGGGGATAAGATCTGGTTCCCCCCTCTTTGTTGATATACCAGACCACTGACATACTGTCCATCTGAATTGCAATTGCTCCTAGAGGGAGATGACCATGAAGGGTCTGCAACGCAAGAAGAACTGCTCTCATCTCTAGAACAGTGATAAGCAGATAGGTCTCGGAAGGGGACCACATGCCTTGGACTGTCCTTCCCAAACAGTGCCCCCCCACCCCCACCCCAGTAGGGAGGCATCCATGGTCACCATGGTCTTGGGCTAGGCAGGTTGAAATGGGCGTCCCTTGAGGAGATCCAGAGACTGAATCCACCACCAAAGGGAGTCCGTGCATGCTTTCGAGATTCTCACTGGAAAGGACAAAGGGAGGTCTAACACAGACCATGGAACAGCCAGTGATCACTGCAGTACTCTCATACGGAGACATGCCATAGGAAGAAGAGTGACTGTGGCCTCCATAGAACCTAATTGCCTGCAACACTGCTTCGGCTGACGGAGACTGAATCTGAAGAATGTGTAGGCTGTGCAATCTCTGATTGGGCAACCTGTCTGATGTGGGAACACCCTCATTTGTATTGTGTACAGCCGTGCCACGAAGTCCAACATCTGAATCAGTAGTAAGGCAGATTTGTCCATATTGATTGTGATGCCCAACTTGCTGGCTAGCCGAAGAAAGGAGTCCCTGGCTTGACAAAGTAGATGCTCTGAAGGGGCAGTAAAGAGCCAATCATCCAGGTACGGAAAAACCTGAATGTCCTGAAGCCTCAGGTGAGTCACTACTACCACCATTACTTTGGTGACACCCGGGGGGAGGCTGTGGTGAGACCAAAGGGAAGGGCTCGAAGCTGAAAGCGAAGAAACCTCCAGAAGAGCCTGTCCATCTTGATGTGGTTGTACGCACCCTGGAGATTGATCAAGCACATCTAGTCTCTGGCCTGCAAATACGGCAGGATAGATCAAATCCTGACCATCCAGAATTTTGTCTTGGTTACACAAAGGTTCAACTGGGACAGACCCAAAATTGGTCTGAGGTCCCCCATCTTCTTTGGCACTAAAGAGAACCTGGAATAAACCCTGGACCCTGATAGGTCTGGGGGGAATGGTTGGATGACTTGCTTTCATAGCAGTGATTCTATTTGCACTGCTGCCTCCTCCCGCTGCGTGGGGGAACGTCAGGGAGGGCATTGTTGGAAGGGGAGGTTCTTTGAACGGGATGCAACATCCTCTGGATATAATTCGCAACACCCACTGATTTGTTGTAATGGACTCCCAAGCTAGTAGGTGTAGCGACAAATGGCCCCAGACTGCCTCCAGAGATGAACAGTCGTGCAACCCCTCAGGGCTGCTGCCCGGGTTTGTCCGAGAAAGGTTCTCTGGACCCGAAGTTCTTAGGACCCCCTCTGCCTCTAGGGCGGCGTCTGTCAAATCCCCCTCTGCTTCTGGGGGATGGCGAGTCCTGAGCGCCCTAGGAAAACACCCAAGACTGATGGAACCACATCTTCTTCTGGCCTTGTTGGTTCCTGGAAAAGGACCTCTGAGGCGAAGAGAAGTGGATCCCGATGGCAGTGTCTTCCCATTCTCACTCTGGATCAAGGTCTCTCTTACAGTCTTCCCGAAAAGAGAGCAACCATAAGGGGCGTTTGTAAAAGACACCTTGAAGGGTTCCGAGAACTGACATAAGCGGAGCCAGGGGTGACGGCATGGGAGAGCAAAAGCATGGACGTGTTCACTACAGCTTTAAGGGTGGCCATTCGAGCATTGAAAGTCTTGTCGTCTGCTGACATGGACCTTGGGGTAGACACTGATTTCTTTAACTACATCTCTCTGGAGTAATGTAACATGCACCAAACAGTCCAGCGCCCTCACAGAGAAGGTCGCTTTAGCATAAGCTCTCTTCCCAAAATGATCCAATGTCCTCAACTCCTGGTCAGGAAGATGGACCGTGGAGCTCTCCTGTGCGAGCTCCTTTCTGGTGGCCGCCGCCACCATCATAGCATCTACAGGTGACCCCTTGTGCTAATGCAGCTTGTCTGTGGGCGGGACTTAAAACTTTGTCCAGATGCTTTGATATTGGCTCTACGGTGTCCGGCTCCTTCTAAGCCCTAGATATTAACTCCACAAGTGGATCAGCCAGAGGGGAAACCCAAGAGATAGATGGGCCAGAGCTGAATACCTCCAGAAACACGGACTCAGAGGTCTGTTTTGGGGCGGACCACCCCGCTCCTTTGGTGAAGGATCTCCATGATGACTCCAAAGGAGACATCCTCAGGGGGTGACCTTGGGGAACCTTCCCCTTCATCCTGGTCTGTGTCCTGCATGAGGGACTCTGGGAGAGAGAGTCCCAATGCCTCATCTTGCATGTATGCTTGTGGGGGGCCTCCTCAGGGGGACTGTCTGGGGAGGCTTCGCAAATGAGTTGTTCCAAGAGTGGAACTGCCTGGGGCACTACAGCTATGGGCTGCCCCTGAGAGGGCAAGATGGTCGGAACCACACTCAAAGCTGGGGGGTCTGGACAGATTCTGAGGATGAGACAGTCTGAGGCCTTGGCCTTGTAAGAACCCTCTCCACCATGTCAAATGCAGAGGGGGAACAAGCCTCCTGGACAGAAAAAGCAGAAGTCGCTCCTCCTTGACCCGACAGAGGAGTCGGGGCCGTGCCTGCTGGAGCTGAGATGCCAAGAGGTATGCTCCTCTCCGACAGACTCGGAGCAGTGAAAACCCCCTCAGACCTGACCCTGAGGCTCTGGCTCAGAGAGCTTGGATCTGAACTGGTCGGATCCCACACACTCGAAGGAACCGCCGGCATTGAGGTACAGGGTACCATTTGCGCTGACCCCTCAACTCCAACTGTCCTCAAATCCAAAGACTCCGAAACCAGAGGTCGGATCACAGAAGGAGTAATAGGATGGAACATGGGCAGGAAGGAGCCTGCTCTGGTGGGAGATGGCCCCGGCAAGACCCCCAGCTGAATTTGAGTGCAGATGAACCTCTGCATCATTTTGTCCATCTCTGCTTCTGAAAGGCTCTGGGTGAAGCGGGAGGATGCTGCCGAAGCAGGACGGGAGTGCCTGTGACCTAAGGGAGACCTAGACCGCGACAAGCTTAGTTGGAAGCTCGGGCTCAGGTGAAAACATCTGGGACCTGAGCCAAGGGGAAGCAGACCTAGAGACCGGCGAGGCCGATCCTTTTTAGACTTATCCCCTTTCCCTGGCCTCTTGGTGGGAGTGGGAGTCCCACAGGCCGGGGAGGAAGAAGCAGCAGCTGCTGCTTTTGCCGCAGGGTAAGAAGGGACAGCAGCAAGCCCTTAAGGATCAATTTGTCCTGCCTAAGTGCTCTGGGGTTAAACCCAGTGCAAATAGGACAGGGGGACTGGAGGTGAGAAATCCCCAAGCAAACCACACACAGTGTGGCCATCAGCCGGTGAAAGTTTATAGCCACACTCTGTGGATTTTTTGAACCCAGACTTCGGGGCCTCAGACATCTCATCAGTCAGTTCACTATCCACACACACACACACACACACACACACACACACACACACACACACACACACACACACACACACACACACACACACACAGTCAGAAAGGAAAGGTAGGAAGGAGAAGGCAGAAGAGGCCTACTACTACTACTGTTTTTTTTTTACTTTTTGTTCACTAGCTACGAAGAAACCCGGGGAGGGAAAACAGACCAAAAATCCAACCTGACCAAACGAAAACACTGGAGCTCAGTGACCACGCTGCATACTCTAAGGCTGCAAATGAGATGAGAAGGGAGACAGGGAGGTATTATGGGTAAGGGGAGGTGCTTGGAGCTCAGAGCCACAGCTGGAAAATGCGGCCGTGTCAGATCTGAAGTGGATCCGAAGACCCATAAGTTGAAGAGCAATTGAAGTAAACTACTTCAGATTCTAAGGTTTTCCCTACGTGATCTGTCTTTAATTCTATTATTTTTTGAAATATCTCTTCCTCAGCAGTTTCATATTCAGCCATCCCTTTCTTTATTTCGACCTCTGATTTTTGCAGCTTTATCATCTCATCTGAACATCTGTTTAAAGCTTCTTCCATTTTTTTCTAGCTTTTTGTTCGTGTTGATATACTCCATCAGTGTTTTGTTTAATGTAACTAAGTCTGTATGCAGTTGTCTTATATCTTCCTTTTTTTTCACTGGAAGTCATGTCTGAAGGTTGCACAGCTGGTTGCTGAACAGCTGCAGAACGTTCCCCAGTCAGTGTTTCTTCCTCACTGCTTGTACCTGATTGTTTCCAGGTCTTTTGTATTTCTTTATTCCCGTCATCCAGGCAGTGCACATACTAGCCAGTTACTGAAATTTACCTATAAACACAAGTCTACTGGCATTCTCTGCTGAGTTTCTGTTTTCACACTGGGAGAGTTAGAAACAAGCTGCTCCTCAGTGTGCAGACATCTTGGAAGTCCCTACAAGATGAGAATGTTGAAGCCAAACTGACTTCAGAAATCACTGGAGCTAGGCCAGAGGAAGCACAGGAATGGTAGAAGCCATGTAATCCAGAGCCCTCAGAAACTCCCTGGGTGTAACTGAAACCAGAGACTGAAAGAAAGCAATCAGAGTTAAAGCCTTGGGAGGAGGCAGGGATGACGGCATTGGAACAGTCTGGAGCCACCACCCCAAAAAAATATGATCCTAAGGAGGAGTCAGGAAGGAATTTTGGAAACTGACCATAAACCCCAGGCTTTGCAGGACAGAAACAGCAAAGTGTATATACTGAAGTAAAATCTCTGGAGAAGAAGTCTGAATTAGCAGGTCGTCCAGGTAAGGAAAGACCTGTATCCCTCTCAACCTGAAGAAAGCAATCACAGGAGCAAGACATTTGGTGAAGACCCTTGGGGCAGTAGACAGACCAAAGGGCAAATCAGTGAACTGAAAATGCCAGAAAGCAACAGAGAAAAGTAAAAAAAAAAATCCTGAAAAGGGAATGAATAAGAATATGTAGATAAGCATCCTTGAGATCCAGGTAAACTAGAGAAGTCTCAGGAAGAAGCAGAGGAAACCAGGTTTGAAGGGATAGCACATGAAAAGAAGGGACGTTCAAAAAGGTGTTTAGCTGAGAAAGATCCAGAATAGGTCTCCAACTGCCTTCTTTCCTGTGGATCAGGAACATTCTGGAGTAAAACTCCTTCCCCTTCCGAGGAGTTGGAACTTCTTGAATTGTTCCTTGAGCCAACAGGCCCTGAAGCACTTCTTGAAACATGGCCAGTTTTTCCTGAGGAGGCTCAGGAATGCCCAAAAAGTTGTGGGGGGGGGGGATTTCCAAACCATGTAATAACCTTGAAAATTATGAAAACAACCCAGGAGTTTTGGGTGACCTTTAATCAAACAGGAAGGGACAGGGAAAGACACAGAGAAAGAGGAATGTGACGGACAAGAACAGGGCACGAATAGTCAGACAGCACCTGGTTTGTCAGGGAAGGGAGGCTTCTGAGTAGGAGGAGTTTGGGTAGCCTTACAGCAGGGGAGACCTTTTACTACCCTTTTTAGCTTTGGGGGAAGGGCAAGACTGTCTGCTAACCAAGGCAGGCTTATTAGGGTAATTCCTTTGAAATCTGGGAACAGGTGAAACAAAAATATGCTTCAAATCCTGTAAGGCCTTACCCTTTTCTTGCAGCAGCTGCACCAAACAAACGCTTCTTTATCCAGAGGAGTATAAATCAGTTTAACCTAGATATCATCAGGCAAAGGATGACGTCTGAGCCAGGAATACCTCCTCAAAACAGATCCAAAAGCAGCAAAAGCATCAGCAGCATCATAGCTGCATCTAATGGAATGGTGAGCAACTTGGGAAGACTTCCCTAGCAAAGAAAGAGCAGAAGCCTTCCTCTCAGAATCAGGAAGATCTGAGATAGCCTGACAGGCCTGACACAGAAGAGCCAAAACATAGTCAGTCATATGTATCTGGCAGTTCACAGGTCTAAAGGCCAGGGTGGCAGAAGTATACACCATCTTACCAAGCCTCTCCATGGTCCTGCTGTCCTCATCAGAGGGAAGCAACTCAGTAGAAGGCAACAATTTGGAGGACTTATCAGAGGCAACTGATACCAAAGAACGGACAGCTGAGGGGGCACTTACATAAAAAAAAAAAACTTCCAGTCATCAGTCACTTTATAAAACCTTTCAGGTTTCTTGGGAGCAGGGGCTGGGAATCTGGAGCTTGAGAAGCAGTGGAAAATGCATCCCGCAAGGCAGCAAGAACAGGAGGAACAGCAAAAGGTCTTGGAGACTCCATTTGCAGAAGCTCATAGTACCTCTTCTGAACATCAGACACCTGAACACAGTCCCATTTGAAAAACTCCATCATTCTGGAAAAAGTGTAACCAAAAGAAAAATCTTCAAAAGGAGAGTCAGGACTGAAAGACTTCTTCCTCAAAACTGTAATCTAGGGGGAAGGAATCTGAGAAGAATAGGTCAGGGGCTCTTAATCAGAATCTGCATCATCATCAAAAGAAACCTGTTCACTAGGCCTCTTAAGAGGAGTAGAAGACCAAGGAGGAGCAGGAACAGAAACACCATGTGGAGGCTGTAGAGCCATCAGGGCATTAAAAAAGGCTTTGAGTGAAGTTTTCCATTCATTCTGAGGATCTTTAGGAACAGGAGAAATGTGTTTAGTTTTTTGCTTCTTTCTGAAAGGGATGTCAGCCTCAAACATCTTAGGAGGCTCTGACCCCTGATGACAATCTATTTTTGTAGTCAGAACCTCTTCCCTCACTAATATCTGAGGAACACCCCTAGGCCCTTCGGTAATTATCAGCCACAGTTCACCTAGTACATCCGACACGGACATCTGCAAGGCCTCCATGGACATGTGTGATGTATCCATGTCAGCCTCCAAAGTGGTCGCTGCAGAGGAATCCGAAAAGAAAACCAAGCGATCATCTGAGCTTTCTCTAGCCTCAAGAAAGACGTCTGGTGGAGGTGGTACAGCCGAAGAATCCAGCCAAACTTTCTTGGTCTTTTTCATCACAGACAGCTGACCCTTGGGCAAGGAAGATTCTTCCATACTGTCTCTAGCCAACAGTTTATGTCATTGGTTTTCTAAGCAAATAGCTAAGTGAGAAAGCAAACTATACAACGTCTTAGGGACGAAAACTTGGCAAATCTCAGAAGATATATGGTTATAGGAAGCACCTAAACAAAACAAACACTGCTTGTGATGATACTTATGGGGAAATTTGTCTCCCGCACTGGTATTTCCCCTTTCTGCAAGACATAGGACCAACAACCAAAACAAGGCAAAACAAAGATAAGAAATATCAAAAAAACCCAATGGGTCATTTATCTGAAAGCGGTTTAGTAACCAGCAGATGAACGAACATTCAGACCAATGATTGAAGATGGCATTCAGACTGACAGCAAAGAAGTTCAGCAGATAGTACATCCGGACGTCACCTTCATGCCCTACGCCATTCAATAGGAGCATGAGTGTGACATATGGCATATTTATTACAACCTAAAGGCTTTGGTATACTGGCCGGATGTAGAGCTACCCTTGGCACTGCATCCCTATTGTAAAGGATACTGCAACACTGATATGGAAGGACATGTACATTTCAGTTAGGAAACTGACATACTTTTAGATGCTCTAGAAGATTCACTCTTGGGTTATTGACTTTGGGATTCCCTGCCTTAGATGCCTGAAAACCAACCTGAATACTAGAGCTCTTAGCTTCCCTTCTTTGGCTCAGTGGACCCCCTCCACTTCTGACGTCAGGATGTCAGTGGTATAAAGGGTAATCAGCCAGTGCAACTTTCAGATGTTTCTTGTCCCAAACTGAAAGTCATAGTTGACTAAGGTCCAGAGCTTTAGCTGTCCAATACTGGCCCAAACGTTAGCCTTTTTACCCTTTGGTCTGGATTTTGTTTAGGATACATCCATATGCTTATGGACATCAGGTTTGATTTTAAGTTCTGTGTTTCTAAAATATAACCAAACAGTCCACTTGTGCTGTAATGATGAAGTCATACAAAGACTGAAACACGTCTGTCTACAGCTAGCAGGGTTTGGCTTTACTGGCTTGCATGTACCATAAAGACTATAAAGTAACAAGTCATAGGCTTTTAGACGCCATGTAGCTGAAACACTTGTATGGTCTTAAGGGATAACTTGCATACATCTCATGGGCCTCTACAACATGAGGTTTAAGGTATTACACAGTGCAGACTCTAGCATGGCTGGGTCTTTTTACTGAAAGGACATCTTGTTTTGATGCAAGACAGAACTCCTGTCCTGGAACAAAAGCTCCACATACTGAGCAGCACAAGAGGCTTTTCCCTGGCTAGGCTCCACAGGAGTGGGAACCAGAGCTGCCTGGGCCAAAAAGTTGTTAAGAACATTCTTGGCTTCTTTTCCCTCATCCTTAGCAGCACCCTCATGATGAAAGGAAAGGGAGGGAAACGCACAGAAACAGATCCTTTCCAATGAAAGGAGCAGGCAACCATCACAAACTCCTTTTCCCTGGGATTCTGGTGCAAAACTTCTTCTGTTGTTTTTCTGTAGAAGCAAAATAGTCTACTTCTGGCAAACCCACATATGGACCAGATTTATGAACATTCCCACGTTTTAAAATCCATTCTTTGATGTCTGATGTTGACCTGCTTAGTCTGTTTCCAAGGATGCTGTCCTTTCTGGGAATGTGTTGGGTCATACAGGTCACCTCCAAGTGCTGGGCTACTCTACACACCTGCATGGCCGGCCTGCACAACAGGCAATAGTAAACCCTGCCTTAAATTTACCACATGATTGTGGTATTGTCTGCTCTGATCAACACAGGGCCTGACTACCTTAAGTATCAGAAGGCCCTGGTCGCCAAGATCTCTGCAATTATGTCTTCTATGATGTTTATGTTCCTCTTGTACAACAGCTTGTTCACAAATCCCCTGGTTCTTCAGGTCCCTTGAATGCGCTCTCCAAAAGTACCAGTGAACTACGTTGTTAGCACCTGGGACAGAGTGTACATTATGAAGGGATCTCCCCTTTTCTGCTAGATATTCTCTGTCACTATGCGGCTTCCTTCCTTATGCAAGCAAGCAGTGTCCATAAGGATTGGAGATTGTAGCATTGCCTGTTCCTTGGGTACCATTGGAGTTCTCATGTGCAGCCTGGCCAGGAGAACCATTAAACTGCAGGATGCTGTGTAAACCAGCAAACCTGAGAATCTTCCTGCCTGAAATGCTATGGAGACTGGCAATTAGGCAGAAGTATTGAGAAAGGAATGTGATCTAATTTGTAAGAGTAAAAGCCCTCTGTTCTTCTGATGTCAGCAAAGCTCCCTGGAAGGTAAGCAGCACAGCTGGTGTTATCTAGGATTTCTGAAGGTTTAGGGATAAACCTAACATCTGAAATCAACCCATGCTAATCTGTACAGCCTTCTGAACAGGCCTGAATCAGGCAATTGTCTAGATGCAAGTAGATGTGCACTCGCTCTGTGCTGCAAAAAGCAATCACTGGAGTCAGGCATTTTGCAAAGATCCACGGTACAGTAGACAGCTCAAAGGGCAATGAAGTAAACTGAAAATGAGAAGCCCCTGCCTGAAACAGTAGGAACTGCCAGTCTCCCTGAGCAATGACTACTTGGAATAGATATCCTTCAGATTCAGGTTCATTATTAAGGCTCCTGGAAGGATCAGTGGAAGCAATTTTTGCAAGGTCAGCACTTTGAACTTTGGGACCCATTTGTTAAGTCTTGATAGGTCTAGGATGGGATTCAGAGACCCTTCTACCATTGGGACTTGGTAAAGTGTGGAGTAAAATCCTGTTCCTCTCCCACTCTGTTACCAGTTCTAAGGACTTCTGTGCCAGAAGGCAATCCCCCTTTTGGAGCTGCTGTTGCATGACTCTATAATCTGCAAGACCCACCTATCTTGAGTGATGCTTTTTCATTGGTTTGCAAAAAACAGATAATCTGCTTCCTGTCTTCTCTGGAAGGCAAGAAGGGGGAGGAAGTTGGGGTGGGATTCTTAGGGTGAGGTGCTGTGGAGCATTATAGCTGCGGTCTCTCGACATCCTTAGCCTGACCCCCCCACCACATCAACCTCTGGAGTTGGTCTGCCACTTCTTATGGAACTTGTCCTTTTTCCTCTTTTTGTGCTTTTCCTTTGCTCTGATTGAGGGGAAAGGGTCAACTTTTACTTGGGAAAGTCTTAAAATATCTGGGAGGTGGAAACAGAAAACTGTCTTTCAAAGACTGCAAAAATTTTCCCCTTCTCCTCCAGCTTTTTAAGCACATTTTCAGGTGGAGGCCAAAGAGGAACTTTTTATCCAGTAAAGCATCAAGGAGCTCCACCTAGTCACTATCTAAAAGGGTATGAACCCTCAGTCTCGCATGTCTCCTAACTACAGGCCCCATAGCAGCTGTCCTACATGATGAATCTACTGCATTACAGCCATACTTCATGGACTGCCTGTCAGCCTGAGAGCCAAAGCTGCATAATTCTGGCATTTCCTTAAGACTCTTGTTCTGCATCCCCCTCTGCTTCTGTCTCAACTGCTCATGGACAGACTGTTGCTACTTGCGCATATGAAACTGGCAGCTGAGAGTCCTAATGGCTAGGACAGCTTAGGTGCATGTTTTCTTACCAAACTAGTTAAGGATCCTGCTCTCCCTGTTATTTGGTACAGAATTCCTGGATGCAACTCCATCAGATTCCTTACTGGAATCCAAACACAACACTGCTGGATCCACCACTGGGTTTGTACAGAGTCTTTGCTGGATTTGCAATCCATGATCAAGTGGTGTGGCTTGTTAGGGACAGGAAGTTGAGGATCTGGCTGTAAGGATGTTTCAAAGAAACTGCCCTCCAACACATCTATGTCTGGAAGGACAAACCAGGAGTCTTGGTTCAAGTAAAGTTGCCTATATCTGATTTCGGCCTGGAGAACTCTTTAGACTCCCAAATGAAGGATTTTTCATTTTGTGAAGGGTATCCACAAAGTACAAATCCTTCAGTGGTGAAGCAAAGGACAGGGTGTCTTCAGAATCAGTGTCAAGAAAGGAGGCAGGGGAGAAGTGATCTACATATGCTAGGTCCTCAGAGAGAGGGTTTCCTTTTCTTCTTAACAAGGGGAATTACTGCAGCAGGATCTTTTTCAGGTGCTGGCTGGCTGGATTTCATGACATCCATAAAATCCTGGTTTGAAAAGGTAAAGTGAAGTGAAAGTATTAGGCTCGAGACTCAGACAACCATGACTGGGGCAAACCAATTGATGACAATTTAGGTTTTGGTGGCTTGGGTCTCATTTTTGGCATACAATCGGGCTTTAAGACCTCCAGTTGTTAATGGGCAGCCACAACACAAATTCAGTCCCCCTTTCATCTCCCCTCTGAGGGTGAAACTGGCATTCTTGGAATTTTTGTCAGTCATCAACACTCATGCATTGGAGATCAAAGCCTGCAAAGCGGCTCTGGTCCCAACCAACACTAAATGGCTTTGGCTTCTGAGGATGTGGATCCATCTCTTGGTATGGTGGCCATCACAGGAATAGAACCAAAGGCCTCAGAAATGCTAGTCATCAGACATGGTGGCTGCGAAAACATCCGCAAGTTTGGGCTGAGTAGGGCTGTCGCACACCAAAATTGTCCTGCTGGCCTCTTGAGTATTCTCCCCCAAGGCATTTTTTCCATTGCTTTGACCGTTCTGAAGGAGGACCAGCAGACAAAACTGCATGCCTAGGTTTAATACTGCAATTTCTATCACAAATATTTTTTTAAGAACTCAACCCTATTCTTGGTAGTCATAATGTAAACACTAAGAACAGCTGGGCAAGTTATCTAGACCCAGACAAAAAGACAGTGTGAAAATCTCTTTGTGGAATTTGTTTTCCAGACCACAGACAGTTACTAATTGTATGTTCTGAGATATACAATAACAAGCTCCAAGGAAAACGTAAGATATTTCCCCATATGAGTACTTATCTGAGTCTCTGACTTCAGGCTGACCTGACAGCCTGATGATGCTACAGTAGCAAACAAGGCATTCATCAAACTGCAGAAAAACAAAACTGAAAATGACACCACCCAACTACTTATACTATCAATGTCTTGATGCAGAAGGGGAAGGTGTCCACTAGGCCAAAGGAGAGAGAATGTTAAAGCTTTAGTATTGAGGCCAACCTCTAGACTCATGTAGGCAAGAAATCTCAAGAGCCAGTACTGCAACAACTGAACTTACAAAGAGCATCATTGTTGTGTCTTTCGGCTTTTCCCAGTTAGGGGTCGCCACAGCGGAACTTCGGTCCGCTAATGACTGGCAGTAGATTTTTACGTGCCGAGTTGCCAGCCCTGACGCACAACCTTCAATGAAGGTACACCCCTTCATGCATGTCTCCGCACAGAAGACGCTCTAGCTGAGAATCGAATGGGACAACATCATTATTACAGCAAAATGGAATACATATGTATCAGCTGCCTACTTTTTATTATATATAAACTACTTTAAAAAGTCTTTCCTTATTTTTCTAATAATAAAATTAAATATCTTACACAGTTTGCAATCTGAGATACTGTAGTTCGCCCTAGACAAAAGATACACATCTCATGAATGATGGGTGCAGGGATACTATTCTACTGCTGCAGTAATGGAAAAAGTGACAAAGCATAAACTGCTACAAACACACCTGACAAACTGCATGGCCATCTGCAGCTCAGATGTTATTGTCTACTGTATATAAATGGAAAAGAATGTGAATAAAAAAGATGTCTTACCTTTTGCATCAACCGGCACATACTGTTGACATGAGAAATCCAAACTGTTTGGAATTTTGTTGTAGTGACCGTGTGTTAACAGCTTGTGCATTTTATATGTATTGATATGCTGCACAATAAACCATGGAACTCAATCTTATAATCACCACTCTGTTAGGGAAAGGAGATGGGTCTGGTTAACAGCAAACCAAAAGTGGGGAAGATAGCCTTTTCTTCAAATCTAGGGTGCATTCCTGAAATAAGCATGCCTGATGGTTAAAGGTTAGCCTTCTATTTCAATATCACTTTATGATAGAAGCCCTATTGTGGGAGCAAAAAGGAGATATATTCCCAAGTAGCAAATTCAGATACAAGGTTAGGACAAGGGTCCACAAACAGAAAACAACCTACCTACAGAATGGACAGCTTTAACTGTAAGAATAGCACAGAAGTGATGATGTTAACTTTGAGGGCTGTTTTATTGTTCTACTTCTGGCAGATTTATATCAGAGTGACACCTCTAGGTGCATCTGCAGTTACCTCCTACTGCTCCTCTAGGCATCAAATATTGCTTGTTCATCTTGCATTAATAATTCCAAAACCATGCCCTATACGAGGTATCAGAATATTTTATCTTGAAGCATACATGATGGCAAACACAATTGTATTGAAATTTGACCTATGTCAATGAGTATTTGTTAGAATTGTAAGGTGATAACTTTATTTTTTAAAGACTCAAGCCACGCCCTCTAGGAGCTAAAGGTGCACAATCAAAAGAACTGTACTGGAGGGAATGAGCAATGAGCAACAGATTGATCTAAAAATGGGTTGAACAAAAACAGGGATTATGAATGAAGCCTTGTCAAAGACAAAAGTGAGAAACCACTGAAATAAAGCAAGGGAACATAATTAGGTCATGAAAATTACTCAGAGGGGAACATGCACAAAATCTGGGCACTTTCAAGAAATGGCTACACAAAGTAGCAATGTAACACTTTTTTCAAAAGCAGCCAATATGGAAGGGTGTATAAAGGCAGAGAGAATGTGTACTTACCTACCCAAATGGGTGTAGTCAATGCTGGAAGAATGACTTCAGATATGCTGTGAAGTGTAAAATGTGTTA
Organism: Protopterus annectens; assembly: GCF_019279795.1. Taxonomy (NCBI): domain Eukaryota; kingdom Metazoa; phylum Chordata; order Ceratodontiformes; family Protopteridae; genus Protopterus; species Protopterus annectens. The sequence continues at coordinate 1,862,700,792 of NC_056725.1, forward strand.
ATGGAAACACAAGTACTTGTGCTAGTTTTAACTATATCAAGCAACATTTCTAAAAACTAGGACAGTAATAAAAAGAACCATAGCTCAACTTCTAGAATCTGGGACACTTTTTATTTTAATACTCTGAATCTGAGAATTTGTCAGAATAAGATAATGTGAATTAGACTCAATAATGAAGTGTCAACACTCAAAATGCTGAGTGCCAAAAAGCTGAAAAAAAAGACAGAAAACCCAGAGAATAGTAAATCTCAAAAATTGTTCTTCTCCTTAAAACTTATTCTGCAGGGGGGCAAACCTCCCTGCATGCCCTTTGTGGGTAGTAAGCCCCCCACAGTGCCTGAACGTATATATACCAATTCTGAGATCACCATACCTTAGAGAAAAGGAAAATATTCTGAGAAATGACTTCTTAAACTGCATACGTAAGTCTGTTCTTTCAGCCAGTCTTCGTATTTCAGACCTTGCTCTAGTAGGTCCCGACTGTTCAAATGGTTACCTGTGAATTAATATGCAACTTCTGAAATAAAAGAAGTCTGTCACTCTTAACTATTGTCATTATCTATTAAATGATAATTCACCACCTTTTCTCCCCAAATTACCAGTTTTAGGACGGATTAATATGGATAGAGCAAAATCTTGAGCAAAAATGAGGGACATCCCTGAAAATCACGGACAGTTTAGTGGTATGTTAAGAACCCTACAAATGTGCAGTCTATGTGTTTTAGTTTGACAACTTCTGTTGCTCCTCAATGACTAGAACAGTTGTTCTTAGCCTTTTTCATAACAACATACCCTTTACCAAAAATCGGTGTTTTGCCACACCATTAAAATGCTCACCTGTTACTGTGTCATACTGAATGTCATTGTGAAAAGTACAATAGCAAATAATATTTTGCTTATATGGCACATTATCAATACAAGGTTGTACACGAGACAAACCATACCAGTAATACCACAAGGTACTGGCATTATTTATTTTACTGCTAGACAGAGCTCACTGAGCACAGTTAAAGTGCACCTTAAAACCTTATCTAATTTAGTTCTTCTAAAACTGACACATTCCCTCATTTTTCCCCCTTGTCACCCAAGACAAACCAGTAGATTTCTTGACTGATTATTATAAATTTGTAGTTGCTCAGATAGTTACTAGGCATGCATGCCAGGATTCCATTAATGAGCCTAGCCCAAATTCCTAATTTCTCCAAAGCACTGTATGGTTAACTTATTTAAGGTCACACAGCAGGTAAAGGAAAACTGAGGGAATAAAACCATGTATCATAGAGTATAGCTTAATAGCTCTCAGTCTTGCTTTTCGTCAGCTGCTAGATTTTGCTGGAGGTCTGTTGTTCTTTGGCAAAGAAATAAAATTAATTAAGCCAGGAATATGGGACTGCTAGACCCACAGAAGCCATAGGGTTTTATGTGATCTGTGGTGCATTTTAAAACCTTTTTCCAACTTTTTGATGTATGTCTTATTACTCAAATATATTAAAAGCTTTGCAGTTTTAAGTCTGTGGGAAAAGGAAAATGAAGGGAAGGGAAAAGGGAAATGCGAAATGACATTTTATTGTCCACGCACACACACGCACACACACGCACACGCACGCACACGCACACACACACACACACACACACACACACACACACACACACACACACACACACACACACACACAGTACTGGGAGAAAAAGCAGAGTTGGCAGTAAAAAGAAAATCATGTCAAAATGACAACTCCATCATAACATTTTGGTATTAGCAAAGGTAACAGAAATAAGTATGCCGTTTCCCTACTTGGTGAGTCCATACCTCTCAAAGCAAGAAAGCTGGACAGAGGCATAAATAAAAGTGGGACAAAGGCCCAAAAATAGGGACATTTTTTTTAAATAACGCTCTTACAAACTTAGAAAGTTGATAGAATAACAGGTTTTGCAGCAGCATGAATTTTCTGAAAGATATGAAGTCTGAAACTAAAACGTCTCATTTTCTAACTTCAGTCTAACGATTCACCACTAATTTGCCAAAAAAAACAATTTTATGAAAAAAAAAACGGAACAAAAAAATGAGGCCAAATTCTGGACATTCGGCAAAATTCTGTACAACTGAGAGGTATGAGTGCCTTAGAGTACAGTCAGTGTTTTTGTATTAATAATGAAGAATGATTACATTCTCAATGTGTTCAAGAGTGATTTTTTTTTATTTTTAAAAAGTTACTAAATTTGTTGGCACTTTCATACTACTAACAGATTTTAAAAGTACTCCACAAAGGAAGTCTCACTTCCAGTATTTGTTTAACAGTCATTTCTATTACTGGTTTTGGTTTATCAGAAAATACTCACACAAGGCAATTGGTAAAGTGACCATATCAATCACTTACAGCTGCATTATGGGAATTTCATGTGTTTGCACTGCTTTTGATATATCAGCAACCTGTGGGACTGCACAAGGTGCTCATCAAAAAAATGCAACTGTGACTTGTGCCACAGGTGTATAGCAGTCACAAGTTAAAAATGTCTGCAAGCTACAGCACTGTACACTATACTTGTTTACTGGGAATGTACCTGTATTCGCTGACACTATCATCAAAACATGTTGCCCTAAATAGGGCCATCAAAGAGCTTGTGTCCCAACTACCAAAGGTTGGAATTTAAATTTAGATACATGGGAATCAAATTTTTTTTTTTAAATAATGCCAGGGTTGGAATCCCTCTTACCAGAACATGGCAGACTATTCCATATTATGGTAGCCCTTTCATGGCAAAATATACTTGTTAGACTATGAATAGATACAACAACTTGTAACAGAAAACATACATTTGTTTGAACCATTGTATTACAGTTTTTCTATTCTGTTTGATGTTAGTAACTGGAGCTTTTCTCCCAGGGCCTCAGCTGTAAATGGACCTGTTCCAGTCGGACTATCCCGTTAAACAAATGTAAAATAAAATAAATAAATATTTCTGCTAATGACATCACATGATAAAATATTAACAGTAAAATAACATGCTATATAGCCATTGTGTAAAGACACACTATCTGTGCGAGTGGCCCATAAAGGTCTCAAACCTACTTGCAGGATGAAGCAAGGAAGCTACTTAGTGTTGAAATGCCACGCAATTTGTTTAGAGGCTATTAAATGCATGATGACTAACTTTTCACAAAATTTGACTGAAAATCATTTACCTTCTCTACTACTCTGTTTAGAAATGTAACATTTCTTAACTGGTAAATAAATAAGCACATAAACAAGCTTTATGTGGTGACCTAATGTAGTGCCACATCACTTCCTTAAAAACTCTGTGTTAATGTAAAAATGAACTTTAATAACTGTCAAGTGTGTTGTCCTAATATAGTACCAGTGCTAATTTGCACCAGTTCGTTTATCCACTTAAAGTTAAAACAGAAAACCAACCACTTTTTTTAGCCATAACGTGGGCATGGAGACAAAAAAAAAAGAAAGAAAACGGAAAAGGCAAATGATTATCCAAAATGCATGTAGAGAAGAACACAAACATACAACAAGAGCTACACAACAACCAGAATACAAACAAACCTTACATCTGCAAGCAAAGACATCCATAAGTGCATTATGACAAAAAAAAAATCATGACGCAAACTGTAAGACAATGCAAAACAAAACTGACACAAGCTACTTCATTCCAACACCTAAAAAGTGTGAACAGTGTATGAGATTCTTTTAACTTCTCACATATGAAAAAATGGGGGAAAAAAGCTAGTGTAAAACAGTACTACTGCAAACAAGTTAATTTTACGGCCTGAGGCATATAGTATTTATCATACAAATTCTTTTAAATTTACTTCCTCCTTCATTATACTGAAACACATAACACAAGACATTTTTAATTCTGCTTGAAAACCAGTCAGTCTGAATATAACATACTCGTAATATGCAGACTCATCTTTCTTAAAACCCCGTTTAAAATCCAGATTAGATAAGGAATCGTAAATTAAAGAGAAAAGATGCAATCAAGTTCTTACAATCAAAGAGGAAAGCAAAGTGAGAAAGCTGACACAAAGACATTTTTCACTGCAGCAATTCAGACGGACTCAAAACAGTGGTTTCTCTTCATGTAACAGAAGAAAGGAACTGCCCCAATGCAGAGAAGACAGGACAGTTATTGTAGATCAACAGCTCTGATTAGTCAGGGCTGTAAATAGTTTTGTGACCCACTTGGGTGATCACATTCATTCCAAAGATACAGATCTTAGGTTCCTGTTTAACTGCTGCTTCCGTTTATCCCTGCCTACTGCTAACACGTATGGCATCAGTGAGCCTGCCTTAAGTGCCTTCTTGTCAGCTGACACTATGGACATCTGAGCAGCTCTTTACGCTTCAAACTTATCTCTCATCAGCAACAGAGAAAATCACTGGCAATTAATAGCAATTTAGCTTGATCCAAGGGAGATATTCCTGAATAAAGGCATATGTCACCCATTAACAATAATGGAAGCAAGAAACTATTGCATAACATTTCTAACAATGTAACTGCAAAATTTTTGCAGCTACTTTTAAATGATCATTGAAGAAAAAAGATGATTCAGTAAATTGCCACTTTAACAAAATGTTCATTTGATGTTGTGCATGGTTATCTTGAAAAGTGGCAATAGAAAAGCCAGTGAGGTTTATACATGTGCCATAGTCATGAGTGCATGTATCTGTACTTAGCTGCAGATCGGACACTGACAGAGAAAACATTAACAAAATTACCTTGGTGTCCAGGTTTCATATCTCTTACTTTTATGAATATTTATTTAATGTCAGTCTTGGATCAAATGAAAGATCTGCAAATAAAAATAAGGGAGCTATGTGACATCTATAACTTAAAACTTGCAGACAGCAACTATGAGACAAAATCCACTTCACTATTGTACTCCTTTATTTCTCATTAGCCATACATAAGCTTTACTATTCTCCTTTGGAATGTTTCCACTTGCTCTCCCTTTTTGGGCTTTCCATTTGTATGTACTTAGAAAAAGACTTGGGAGATAAATATTCCCTAATCCACACAATCCATACTTTCCATATCAGTGATACAGTGCAGTTCCATAACAAAATGTTGCATCTTTCTATATCCAGCTAGCATGGCTTTACAATTCTACATCTTCTTCACAAAGTATTAACCCATGATCCCAAATCCCCCTGTGTAGAAATAGGATCCAGTACCCCCAAATAAGTCACCTTCTGGCAACTACTTGTTTCCCACTGCTCTTGAATATCCTCACTTCTCTGACATGTTACCCCCATCAGTGCTGTTAAATGTCCTGAGGTACTTAAATACTGGGATGTTGCTAGAATTTTTGGAACTCTACTAGTATACCAGAGTAAACCACTTCCCAGAATGCTGCCTTTCCATTACACATGTAGTACTTCCACAAAACATTTTTCTGGAAAGAATACCATTTCAGCACAAATAATTATGCGAAACAGTTCATCCTGTAATTAAAAACTTATAGAGCTCAAGGAGAATATCCGATTGTGCAAGTGATCCTCAGCTCAGGTGGGATCCCAAGAAACATTAAAACGCATCTGCCACAGCATATTCAAAAGTATACCAGAGGAATGCTGCTCCTTACAAGTTTTGCTACAATTTTTCCCTTTCCTCCTTTTTCATGGGGTATACATACTTATTTCCATTTCTTTACTGGGAAAACACAACTATGCAAAAAGACCTTTGGCCCGGAGACAAAAGCTCCACAAGACATAATAAACAGTACAAATAAAATATACAGAATTCTCAGGTAACATTAGCAACATTACATACAGTGCAAGGGGAAATAAAGCATATAATTATGAAATAAATATAATTTATAGCAACACAGCATTTACTGCAGTTAAGTAGAAGTGCATTAGGTCAGAAATAAATATATGTATTTTGTCATAAGAGTAAAAGAGAGAAAATTAAGAAGAAAGAGACAAGTCACTCACATGTATGTGTACATAGGAGAGGTAGTTTAAAAATAATTTAGCCTAAGGAACAGCAAGGGCATAGCCAGGAGTCAAGCAGAAACCGTTTTAAATTATCTTTGAAGATGTGTGTGTTGTTGAGGAGTCTGACTGGAATGGGAATATAGTTCCATCATTTGGAGATAAAATTGGAGTAAAGAGCACTTCCTGCTTTGTTGTGAGCTTTGTGAATTAAGAGATGTTTTTCAGTAGAGTGCAGAGCTCTATTGGTGGAGTGGTTGCTCAGGGCAGGGCATTTTTCAGGGTGAAAGGCTAATCTGTGTGTAAACTGAAACTGAGAATAGGTGATGAGGTACCTTAAGTCAATTCAGGTACCTGAAGGCAATACAGTGATGTGTACAGTATGGCTTGCTGAAAGCAAATTTAGCTATTTTATTACAGCATTGCTCTAGTTTAATCATCGGGGGGACTGGAGGTTGGTGAAAACAGGACAGGCATACAGAAATGTAGACAGCAGATAAGTGGATGCTAATGCTCTCTAGCTGCTTTCAGTTAGATATTGCTTGGCTCTGTATGGCTGACCTTACTTCCGATATGTTTTTCTTGACTGTCAGATGTGGTGACTGGATGTCATGGCGTTGTTTATTATAACCCATAGTAATTTATTATTAGAAACTACCTCAATATTTCTGTTATCTGGAGAGGTAATTTGAAAGTTAGCTTTGCATATGGTATGAGACTTAGGAGAGAAAAGAAATGTCTTTTTTTGGGTTTAGTATTATGATTTTGCAGGCCATTTTTCTATGGAGGAGAATCATGTCTCTTAACTGTCCATATTTGTGCCTCACGTTTTTGGTCTGTTTCTCAAAATATTGTAGTTTTCTGGAAAATCACTGGCAAATCATTGAGGACTGAAGTCAGAAAATAATGGCAGACATTTGAGTTTCAGACTTCATATCCTTCAGAAAGTTCATAATGCAGATCCTGTTATTCTATCAACTTTCTAAGTCCGGAAGAACAATAATTAAAAAGTGCCCCTATTTTCGGGCCTTTTTCCCTCCATTATTTGTGGCTTTGTCTAGATTTCTTGCTCTGAGAGGTTGAGTGGTATGAAGAGAATGCATCTTGTGTGAGCTGTGGGAGAATAAGATTTTGTGCATCATCAGCATACCAGACTATTGTGGCATGTTTTGAAGCAATGTATAAATTATTGATAAATATATTACACAGGAGTTGTCCTAGAAAGGAACCTTGGGGAACACTAGCAGAGACAAGTAAAAAGATTGAGGTTCTACAATGCCATTCATTTTTTGGTGGTTGAAAACAGCCAGGAAATAGTGTTTTGTCTGAGCCTCCTTATGCATTTGGGTGCCATTTTGTTTAATATTACCTTCCCCAAAGTTGTAACAGGTGGAGTGCATCATCTACGGGGATGGTTATGACAGTACTCCAGTTTATAAAAGTTAGTTTCTTTACTAAAGACTGCTAGATTTCATACTTCTTTAAAATGTTATTTCTTGGGCTGAGGCGTTGTCTCCCTAAAGACAATGACTGACAGATGATCACTAAATGTATCTGGTAAGATGTCTGAAGGTGAAACTTTATTAGGTTTGTTATAAACAATCTATAAAGTTTTTTTTTTCTATTTGACTTGTTGAGTTTGGTTGCAGTGTAAATGAGTTGTGAGTAAGAAGTGAGAGTGGGACAGTCAATCTGCATTTAAGTCACCCAGGATTATTGTTTTGTGGTGAATATTTGATGCAGTCTAGGACAGGAATTTATTCATTGCGTTTGTGTTATCACTGAGTGGGATATAAACAGTTATGACACAGAGGCTTTTCCTATCATGTAGTTTTAGGAGGGGGCAAGTATCTTATCATCACTGATGGAGGGGAAAATATTAGAGTAGAGTGTATGTTCCTGGGTGTGACAATACATTATAGCTACAGCATCACCTTTATTTGGCTTTCTGCTGAGTATGTACATGCTATAACCTAGTGGGGTGACTTCCTCACCTTTGATGCTTGACTCCAGCCAAGTTTCAGAGGCAGCTAGGATGTCTGGAGCATGGGTATTTTACCACGCATGAAGGTCATTTCTTCTGCTACTGATGCAGCTGATACTGAGATGATACTATTTTACTGTAAGTTGTACTGTATATTGAGTATATATGTATAGGGGTGAAGAACTCAGGCATATTTATACCAGGCCCAAGGGTTAGGGTGCTTATCACCACACAGTTGTACTTCTGCATGGGAGAGGGCATAGGAAAATAGTGGTTTATGTTTTATTCTGGTTCTTAGGTGAGTTTTGGCATGGATGGGTAAAGCTGCAAGTACTAGGTGTTTAAGTCTATGTAGAAACCATTATAGAGAGTTAACAGTAATACTGTTGGATGGTACTAGAAAATCATTGGAAGGAAGGTAATACAGTACGAGGAGTGTGTGAGTAAGGCAAGTATGAATGCTATCATGAAATATATGGATAGGTAATGTCTAATGTGTCATGACATAGCACAGAATTATTGGGGATGTGGATAAGGACAGGGAGAGGTACTGTAACTGATAGCATTATTGCAAGGAAATGGATCTGAGGTAACTTATGTGATTAGATTTGCTGGAGGAATAAAGGCATAATGGTGGGTGCCATGTTGTAAAGAGGTCTGTGAGAGAGAAGGTAAAACACAGGGCTAAGGAACTGAGAAAGGGTAGGACGTGACGGCCAAGTGGGGTGGATGGAGTAAAATGTAATTGTTTGGGGGGGCAGGGGATTGGTTATTAAGTATAAGGGACAAAACAAGTTAGTGTGTTTAACTGCAGACTGATGGTTTAGGAGTTTTGTTTGTATTATTGTAAATGGGGTGGTCTTGTATGTGTTTAAGGATACGAAGTAGGTGGATTATGGGTGGAGAACACATCCTATAAATGTAATGGTAAAGGGTTGAAGCAGGCTACAGCACCACACCAGCAGGAGGTAATCCATCTGGGCATGCTCAGTGTGAAGAAGACAGAGGCTGCAAGTTATCACACAGGTATAAAAATCAGAGACAACTTCAGCCTTTAAAATATATGTATGCAAGGTGAGCTACTATGCCATAATGACCTCAGTTAACCTAGATACCTAAAATAGGACAGATGAGGGAGAAACGGGAGGGTGCACTAATTTAAAGATGATTGTCAGGGCTGTGGTCAGGGCTCTTACTGATTTGGACTCAAATGCCCTGTATGGGCTGCTAGATGTTACCAATAACGAGGGTCAGTGACAAGCCCGAATATAACTGGCTATGGACGAGTTTATGTGACACCTGATCAGCTGTGTAAACTCTTGGATGACGCAATTAACACATAAAATGTTTTATGTGGAGAAAATCTGACACTAGAATTACGTATACTTCTGCACTTGCATTGCGTTACTGGATGGTAAATTGTGCTGCTGTTTTGGGGTACAGATTCTACAGAAAGAAAAAATAAACACATAAATGATTGCTTACCTCCATCTCCCCTAATTTTGTTTTGCTTTACACTAAAAACAAGTTAACATATGTATGTTCATTGTTCTAATAATAAACCTTTTCTCATCCTAACAACTTTACCAACCCTGCTGCAGGCCAGTGCCATTTGGAAAGAGACATAATGATTTTGATAAAAGCCAAAATGAAGACGGTCATACCTTAAAATAAATCAACCACCACTTGTGACTCAGTCACATTCACCATGGAAGCTCTACTACCAATCTTTGTTTATGGTCTTTTAACGATTTTTAATTAAAGATGTCACACTAACACCTACTCTAGACTGACAATTACCCCATCAAAAACAAAACAGTCAAGTCCAAAAAAGTCAAAAATCAACAGAATCAAAAATTACTTTATTGAAATACAAATTAAGAATGCAGAAGACACAACTGCACATAAAATTATTCAAAGAATTTCTTGTAGGAAACAACGCCCACACAACTCCAAAGAGCACAAGAGTCCGTACTTCTGTCATTCACCCTAACCCCAACCTAAGCACAAAGGGTGATACTAACTTCACTGAAATTAGACTATTAGCGCAGAGACTATCACAGTTAAGCAGCCCTTCAAATATTACTTGGAACAAATCAAATCTGATCAAACTTTCAAATTATACCATGACCCCCCCCCCCATTAATATTCCAAAACGTGCACGCTGATTGGCCAGCGTGCACGTTGTAAATCGACTTATACTAATGGAAAAAGGTCCGGTCGCCCGGACTTTTTCCATTACTATAAGTCTCTTTTAAAACACTGTCTCGCTATGTTAAAAGAGTTTAATATAGCGACACAGGTTTAAAAAAAGCAACGGAGATCTCCGTTGCTTTTTTTAAAGCGGTCTCGCTATGTTAAACTCCTTTAACATAGCGACACAGTATGTAAAAAGCAACGGAGATCTTGCTTTCTCCGTTGCTTTTTTTTAAACCTGTCTCGCTATGTTAAATGGGTTTAACATAGCGTGACAGCTTTAAAATAAGCAATGGAGATCTCCGTTGCTTATTTTAAAGCTGTCTTGCTATGTTAAACCAATTTAACATAGCGAGACAGGTTTTAAAAAAAAAGCAACGGAGAAAGCAAGATCTCCGTTACTATTCGCTATGTTAAATGGGTTTAACATAGCGAGACAGCTTTAAAATAAGCAACGGACATCTCCGTTGCTTATTTTAAAGCTGTCTCGCTATGTTAAACACATTTAACATAGCGAAACAGTAAAAAGCAATGGAGATCTTGCTTTCTCCGTTGCTTTTGGCCACAGCTCTGATGTACTGCGTAGGCATGCGCAGTACACCAGAACTGCCGCGGATACCAGACAGCTGCGGAAGGGCAGCAAAAGGCATTATACAATGCCATTATTTAAGAAAAGTAATTATTTCTTTTCTTAAATAATGTCACAGTATAATAGCAATAACCCACTTCTGGGTGTGGGTAATGCAGGATTTACCCACGGTTGTCTTTGTTTGGTCCCGAGGGCTTCGCCCTCGGGACCAAACCACGCCAACCGTGGGTAAATCTCGCATTACCCACACCCAGGCGTGGGTTATTGCTATAGTAAACCACTCTCTTCCAAAGTTGATTAATTCACCATTATATGTAGACAGACTTGGTTAAAACCCTCGATAAAAAATATACATGGTACACACACAGTCACAATTTCCAGTGCTTCTTACCTGTATAAAGGAAAATGAGCCAAGCATTTACGTATATACAAAAATTAGCAGGAAGAAAAGCAGGACAGAGTGGTTTTGCACATTGAAGTAGACGGATAGTCTTATTTCTACCAAGGATGTTGCCAGAAATTTAATTTCTGTACATATATCTCATACTGTCATCCCCCCAATCTAATGTTTCAAAAATATCTACAGCTCTTCAAATGTTACCCCTACAGCCTTAAAAAACAAACAATTTTATTAGAACCTTTATCTGTCGTTCTTTTTCTCTACATACATACACACATGTATGTGTGTGTAAATATATATATATATATATATATATATATATATATATATATATATATATATATATACACATACATATATATACACACACACACACACATACATATACATACACACCATCAATTGTTGTCATTCTCTGACACAAACAATCACAAGCAAAATGAGGTTTTTAAAGGGGTATTTCCAAATCTAAGCATACTTTGCAGAGATATTTGTTATGTCCTTTAGTTTAAGGTCTTGTTTTGTTCAGAGCTATGTAATGTTTCTAAGAGATGTTAGAAAAGAAAGTGTAGCCTACAGAACACTGCAGTATGCTACGCTGGATACACCCATGCTAATACAGCTAAAGAAACATCAAGTTGTAACCACTGGGAACTACACATAAAAGCTGTACAGCACTCAACAGGGCTGACAAAGCCCTTTACAATTCATACAAAGTTTGCATATAATGCACAAGTTATTTCTATTTTCTTTTAATTTTGGCTATCAAGGTAGAGCACTAATTTAATATGACCAAATGTAGGCTAAACGCAAGTTAGACCCAAGGAAGTAACAGCAAAGTAAAGGTAAATTTATTTACAGAATTGACAGTAAAACCAAGGCATAAAAACAATGCACTAATGCACACGTGGCAAAGACAATGTATACATATTTACAAGTGGCAATAGCTGTTTACAAAGAAGTGAGAACAGCCATCTACAATGGATAAATGTTGTGGTTCAGGTATGCCAAGGTACTACATAGGATACAGTTAATAATAATAAAAACTCTAGGGATGGTGCAGCAGTTAGCATTGTTGCCTCAAAGCAATAGGTTCTTTGATTTGATTTTCGGCTGGGTTGCCTTCTGTGTGGAGTCTGCATGTCCCCCCTCCGGTCAGGTGGGTTTCCTCCAGGTACTCAGGTTTCATCCCACATTCCAAAGACATACAGTAGGTGGACTGGACACTCAACTGGCCGGGTGTGTGAGTTAGTGTTACGGATGAACTACTGTGGCAGGGCTAGCCACCCAGCAGTCTGAACCTTGGGTCGAGATGATTATCACTGTTGAAGTGACACCCCAACCCTATGTGCAAAATGTGAAAAAGAGGGTGAGGATGGATGGAAGGAATAACAACAGTAGTGGTATTTACAGGAGATGGAGCTGTAGTCCAGCAGACAATGATTAGACAAGTGTGGTTGGAATATTAGACAAGTATGGTGGGAATATATTGCAAAGCAAAGGCAATATATACAAGAAAAGAGAATAGTTAGTAAAGAATATAACTAGAGACAATAATGATGTTTAACTGCAGGATAAGTGGTTGTTGGCTGAGACAGGCAGGTGTAGTCAGTACAAGCTGACATGGCAGACAGGTTTAGAGTACAGGTAATAAAGGCACGAACTGTGTAAACCTACAGAGTGCAAGTGATACGGCCTGTGTTCTAGATATTGTTTGAAATGAGGTCGGAAATGTTTGCAGTCTATAACTTCCCAATATTCTACACAGTCTCAAACCACTGTGTAGGTCATTACTCCATGTATGGAGTACAAATACAAATGACCCCAGGGTCACACACAATTCACCAGCACCACACCAACTGCCAGAAGTTCAGTCATTAGGGGTAACTGACAGGACCATATATGCCACTGGGGTAATTTTTATGACCGTACTGGTCCCCTTCCCATCAATGTGTTGCTTGGCTACTAGAGGAACACACACATCTGCATCAAAGTCAAAACATACTTTATACAGCAGAAAAAAATATTGGCAGCACAGTACCTTGTGGTACATGCAATGTGCTGCCACAACCACAACACTCCACACCCAAAAAGTGATGCAACAGTGCTCCAGCAAACAGAAGCATTCAGGCCATGCGATTCCCACATTAGTTTATTCTTCTAAAGAACCTTCGTCCACAATCTTGGCACTGGGGGAACAAACTTTTATAAATCTTCCCTGCACTAAAGGCCAATCAGGCAGGACCTCATAAGCCTCTGACTATCATAAAAAATGCAGTCTCTTAAACAGACTGTGCACAACGTTGCTTATTTGTGCCTATAATAGTGTTGATTCAGTTTTATTAATCAAATTACTGTTAAGACCACAGTTGGGTACCATCAACTACTTCTTCAAGTGTCTGCAAATAACGTTTCTGAATAGCAACACTCATTTTAGAATGCCATGACAGTTCAATATCCTGTAAGAAGTTTGCAATATTCACCACTGTCCCCATTTCTGACTTCATGTAAAAATAAAGGAGGTAATCACTACTCTAACTTTCACCTCAAAAATGACAGCACGACAGAAAATGCAGACTGACTACCAGCAGATGTCACTAATAAACATGATTTAATAATCTCTGGGCCTGTATTCCTTCAGAAACATTCTTATTAAACAATGGTTTTTAAAAAGGTACCAAATATCACTGTTCTACGTCTAATGAGTACTGAAGGTAGAGATAGATTTTTTCAAAAGAATTTTTGTTTTTTTTTTCTCTTGCATGATCTTCAGAGAGAAAATCTGAACAAAATGCATTACTCATTTTTTTGAACTTGCAGCCCCTGAAGGACCAAACATTGCAACTTTACATCTTTCAAAGACAAAGTATAATCATTTTTATCAGTTTCTCTTTCCCTTTCTCATTTAAAAGTGACACTATTAGAGAAGATTCCCAATTGCTTCCAAACCATATGACCAGAAATGAATTACCACTGAAAAGATGTGTTCCTGCATTCTAAACACATTTCCCAATACTGTTAAATGTACTAGTGAATGACTTGTCCTGCCTTTTAACAGTCATTATTGTGATAAATGGTGGCATGCATGGGGTGTGAATCCTACCACTGTCAGCTAAAATTCTATGGACTGGTGGCACCACTGATACAAATGGGAAGAATGTCTGAGCCAACACCAAAAGCATGGTGTCTTGAGTCACACCACCAGTTTCATCAGCTTAAAATAATAGTGCACACAAGGCTAACTCTATAATCAATCCACAAAATCTAATCTGGTCCCAACAGTACAAATGAAGTATATACTTCTATCCTTGGTATACCCCTTCAACACCCACCCACAGATCAGACTGCACGCAGACCATATACAGAGCGGAGTATTTGGCTTAGCACCCCAGGCTCCTTTCTCAACACTCTCTCAATGTGAACCAGTGAGCCACAGGACATTCTAGTGCACCTTACCCACAGTAACTGCTTTTAACCACCATCCCCCCCATGCACACACACCACACCCAAACACAGACTTACATGAAAAATCTGTTAGCATTCTTCAATTTTCTGACAGTGTTTTCCAGGCACTACCAAAGATATGGCTAAGGATCTTCAACTACCTGCTTTCAATTAAGCCAAATATTAAATTATACACCTTAATATTTTCACTGGCAGTAGACTCAAGCTGTCTAAGAGAAGATGAGATCCACAGCTTGTTAAGCTACAATGGTAAAAGATAATCCTCCTCTCAGATAATAAACTGCAATAATACATATCTAATACATATTGGGAGGGGGGGTTGGCATAATTGTTGAGGTCTTCACCACACAGATACAAGGTACTGGATTTGATTCTGACCTCTGGCATCATCTAGGTGTATAACAGTCTGTAGACTGATAGCCTAGTATTTAACTATGAACCTGTAAGGTGGAAAAACACAGACTGGCTAAACTTAAAAAGGATCTATAGCCGTAGTCTAGTATGATAAAAAAGACCAGCCACAACAGCATAAAAATGAATAAATAAACTTTACTTAAGCAATAAGTTAAACAGTGGAGTTACAGATTAAATATGCAGAGGAATGAAAAAGTAAACACAGAAAAATACTGACCTAAATACTCCAAGTTAGAGAAGGATTACTGCAGAACAGCAAACCTTTCACATGCCACCAATTTATTGTAAGCAGAAACAAGACAGAAAAAAAAACAGCCTCAAATATTTAAACAGTCCTGTTCAATTTCTTTTCTCCAGAGACCACTGGATTAATTATTTTTTTCAGAAAACACTGCATCTGCTTACTTTAGTTGTTAGTTTTCCCACAAAAGTAACTAAATAAGAAGTTATGTACTCACCATAAAGTTCCATCTGAGTAGGTGGCTTCATTTGTCTGCATCCTGTGGGTCTTGGATCCGATATCGGATCCGAGCCGGCAACTTGTTTCATAGCTAATGGATCCGAGCTCCTAGCTGGGGACATGAAGTATTGGAATTTTGTACCCTCTGGATATAATTCGAAGCACCCAGCGGTCTGACGTGATGGACTCCCATGCCGCTAGGTGCTCTGAGAAGTGCCCCCGACTGCCTCCAGAGTGGAGCAGCCGGGCAACCCTTCAGGGCTGCTGCGTGGGGCAGTCAGAGAAAGGTTCTCTGGACCCAAAGTTCATCGGAGCCCCTCTGCCCCTGGGGCGGCATCCTCCCTGTCCTCCTCTGCCACAGAAGGATTGGTTGTCCAGAGCGGGTTGGGAGTGCTGCGATTTCCGGAACCACATCTTCTTCTGACCCTTTTGGTTCTTCGAAAAGGACTGCTGGGGAGCAGAGAAGCGGACTCCGATGGCAGACAATGTCGTCCCGTCCTTCTCGCTCTGGACTAGTGTCTCACGAACCGTTTTGCCAAACAGGGCAGAACCATCGAAAGGGGCGTTCGCAAAGGACGCTTTAAAAGGCTCCACAAAGTCACAATGCCGGAGCCAGGCCTGACATCTCATGACTAGGCCCGCTCCGCTAGCTCTAGTGGCTCCCTTGGTGGCGTGGGACAATAGCCGCATAGAGGTATTCGAAATAGATCTCAGAGTGGCCATTCGGGTGGAGTACAACTGTTTGTCCTCTGCCAACATGGACTCAGGGGGTGAGGCTGCGTATCCTTTGATAAGATCCCGCTGCATCCTGATGATGTGTGCCATATAGTTCAGAGACCTTACCGAAAAGGTCGCTGAACTAAAAACTCGCTTCCCTAAGCGATCCATCGAGCGGGACTCCTTGCTCGGTGGAAGGACTGAGGGGCTCTCCTGAGCTAGTTCCCTCTTCGTGGCTGCCGCCGTCAACATGGCATCTACGGGAGGACCTTTGCTCCAGTGTGACTGGTCTGTGGGGGGGCTCAGTATCCTGTCCGGGCGTTTAGGGACTGGTTCCATGGTGTCCGGTTCCTTCCACGCCCTGGTGGTAATAAGGTCCACCAGGGGGTCGGCCGGAGGGGACACCCAAGAGGTAGACAGGCCTGCTTCAAATGCCTCCAGAAACACGGACTCGTCAGAGGAAGCCTTGGGGGCAGACCACCCACCTCTGATCCTAATACCATGTGGGATATGACACAGGGCCCTTGATGTCGGCCAAATTGTGTAAAACCTTTCTCAAGGGCACCTTTCTGCTCAGACCCCCTATAAAAGAAGCTGTACCCCCTTGGGATCTTTCACTAGTTCTTCAAGCCCTGACTGCTCCTCCATTTGAACCTGCCGCTTCAGTGGATCTCAAATACTTGTCCTGGAAAACAGCATTCCTTGTAGCCATTACTTCAGCGAAAAGAGTTTCGGAGCTTCAAGCCCTTTCTGTGAAACCTCCTTACTTGATTTTTCATCCGGACAGAGTGTACCTCAGGACCAATCCCTCCTTCCTTCCCAAAATAGCATCAGAAACCAATATAAATCAATCCAAAAATCTACCGGTCTTCTTTCCTAAATATCAGAGTAAAGGAGAGTACAAGCTGCATTCATTAGATGTTCACAGGCAGCTGCATTTTTATACTCATAGGACTGCTGGTCACAGGCAATCCGACCAGCTGTTCATTTCCTTTGCCAAATTTAATTTGGGGAAAGCACTATCAAAAATCTCTTTGTCACGCTGGATTTCCCAATGTATTTTTTTAGCGTACCAAGCTTCTGGGAGACCCGCACCTGAAGGAGTTCGCGCAGATTCCACTCGTTCCATCTCTACTTCTGCTGCCTTCAAATCTAGAGTTCTGTTGGATGATATTTGTTCGGCAGCCACTTGGGCCTCATCTCATACCTTTATTAACCACTACAAACTGGACGTAATTTCTAGAGGGAGAGAATCCTTTGGCTCTGCGGTGCTCCCACAGGTTGCTGACAAATGAAGCCCCTACTTCAGATTAAGAAGTTATGTACTCACCATAACGTTCCATCTGAGTAGGTGGCTTCATTTGTCTCAACCATCCCCCCCTGGCCTTCAAAATGGATCTATGCGAGTTGTTTTATTGCAATACCCTTTTTGGGTATCTATAGAGGGGCAAACTTGATCTGAGGTCATGGAGGGCTGGCAGGGGATTATGGGTGAGGGGAGGAGCTAGGAGCTCGGATCCATTAGCTATGAAACAAGTTGCCGGCTCGGATCCAATATCGGATCCAAGACCCATTGGTTGCTGACAAATGAAGCCCCTACTTCAGATCCAGTTTTTCCAACTGTAAAAGACAAGGTCTGAATTACATCAGCACCAAACAGGTATTACCAGCAAAGCCGGATCATGGTTAAATGGGGCCCTTGGCAGGGTAATGGATCAAGAACCCCCCCAACACAGCCCCTCTCCAGCTATTCCAGTGTCCCATTACTTGGCTATTTCTTCCCAGTTGCAATAAACACTGTCTAAACATCTCAGTGTGCATACTACGCTTTACTTCTACAATGATTACAGATATTTGGATTCAATTTAAAACTTTTATTTTAAATTTTATAGCACAAACACTGATAGACACTGGCTAAACAAAGCAATATGTTTCACAATAAAAAACAGACTTCGCATTAACACTTCTCTATGCCCTTGAAAGTCACATTCATTGAAACGGAACTGAAGTCCACCTTCAAAGAAAATGCATCTGGCCAATGGCAGATAAAGTTTACCATTGGGCTGTTTTCAACTCATAGGCCCCCTTGCACACATTTACAGGACAATGCAAACATGCAAGAGTTCTTTAATTCACTTTCCTGATTGCATTAAATTATATTCCTTGTATAAAACAGCATCATTTGTTAGATCGTGTTTTAAATTGACAGTCTTGAACATTTTTCCAGTAATCAATGACACAAAACATATGAACCAATAATGAGAAAACTGCCCAGTTCAGAACATTTCAACTATAAAAGACCATTCGGACTCCTGTCATTACAATCCAGCAGTCAGTCAATATGCACAAACTCTGCAGAAGTAAAAGTCGTCTGAATAATTTTACATTAAACAGATTAGTAACAAATGAAGAGGTTGTTGCTAGCAAACAACATTCAGTGTTTCATCTACAAATTCAGTGTCTGCTGCCCCTGAAGGATAAACTGCCTAAGTTACGTTACAAAAATGGTAAGCTGGTAATACTATAATAAGGAATGGATGGTAAACTGATAAAAGGTAATAGTTACTAGGCATCTCATCCAAAGGAGGACATACTCAGGACTGAAGCACCCCCCCCTTCAAGTACAACACAGCATCAGAAATCCATGTACATGCCGTGGGAGTAGAACCCACAGCCTTCTGCAAAAAAAATAAATAAGCTACCAGTTGTGCTACTAACAATGCACTTGAAAACATAACAGTGATACCACTTGCTGAACAAAGTAGTTGCACATTGTAAAAGACGTGACATGAGGAGCAGCAAACTTCTCTTCCCTTGAAGCTCACAATTCCATGAAAATGTACTTGAAACTCAATTCTTTGAGAAATGCACCTAAAACTGAATTCCTTGTAAAATGTGTCTAGTAGTTGGGGAAGGGGATTCAGGCTCTTGTTTCTAGTAACTAAGGTATAGGATTTGAGCCTGAGCAAATTATTAACCACCTGCTATCCCTAACTAGGGCATTTTACACACCTGCTATCCCTAACTAGGACATTTTACACTCATGCGCGCACACAGGCACCTACCTACCATACCTCTCAACCTCTTAGTCCAAGAAATAAGGACAAAACCTAAAATTATGGTAGGGACAATGGCTCAAAAATAGGGACAGATTTTAAATATATTGCACTCATGAACATAGAAAGTTGATAGAATAAAATGATTTGTGTTAGTATGCATTCTTCTAAAAGATATGAAGTCTGAAACTGAAATATATGTCAATATTTAAAAACTTCAATCCTCAATGATTTTCCATAAAAAATCACAAATTGTTTGAGGAACAGAACAAATACATGACGCAAAAATCTAGACATTCTGCAAAGATCTGGACAGTTGAGAGGTATGTTACCTCCCTCCCTCAAACACACTCACCCACACACACCCCTGCACCTACCTCTTATACACATGCACGACCCTATCTCTGACTTGTCCGTCCATGGTCCACAGTCCAAACATCTTGTGTTCAAATTCCGTGTGCGTGGAAAACAAAGATGTAAACAGGTCGGACAGATGCAGAAGAAAAAGACATAAAAAGGTCGCACAGACACAAGTATGTGGGACCAGATGCAAAGGGTAAACAAGTATGTGCGATCAAATGCAAAGAGTGTTCTTAAAGAAGAACGCACTTAAAAAAAATTGTTTTTTTCAATTGGCCCTAGGCAATTACCAGTGGCTAATAGCTTGCATACACACCTTAACTATTTTCATTGTAATGTCTGCTTTCTTTTCACAGTACTATTCGGCTACTATCACAGGAGATGCAAGAGATTATATTTTACATTTCAAACAGCAAATTCATGCATTTTCTTTCCTTTCATCTCATTTTGCATTTACACCAGAAAAGGATACACAGTTCCCAGCCAGCAACAAGAAATCTCCACTCCAGATTAAATAATCATCTCCATGCTTCACTTCTCTTAGCAGACCTCAATCCTTATATTAGTTGTTTTTGAAAACTGCATACAGGTCTCCTGGCTTACAAATAATCTGTGCATTTCACACTCATGCGCACTGATGTACCTCTTACTGCTGCAGGTTTAGGTTATATGCTGGATGTATAACCGTATAGATTTTTTTTTTTTTTTTTTTTTTTTTTTTTAAGTATTGGAATACTGCAACAGTGATCTAAGGACGGACATTTACCAGAATACCCCCCCCCCCCCTCAGCAGGACCAAAGTTAGCACTTTTGCATTCCGTATGGAGTGCCTTCTGTGCGGAGTCTGCATGTCCTCCCAGAGGTTGGGTAGTGTTCGAAAAACATGTGTAAATGGGCATGCCTTAGTTGAAGGTTGGGCATCGAGCTGGCACCTCGGCGTTTCATAAAAATCTACTGCCAATCATTAGCGGACCGGAGTTCCGCTGTGACGACGCCTTACCAGGAAAAAGCCGAAAGACAAACAACATCATTAAAGATTTTTTAGACATTGTGGTTTTTAGCATTTTGGTCTTCTATATTATGTAATCAGGATTATGCATTTCAGGACTGTGAGCTTTAACCATGTAATAGTAAACCATCAGTTCATTGGACACAACTGCCTCTCTATTGGGTTGTCTTCCCCAAAATCACAAAGCCTGCACATGAATCCTGGGGAATTAAGCCAAAGATGAATATGGACACCACTAAATAAATACACTGATACATAATTAAAACTGTTACAGTTGCTGGACATAACACAAAGGAAAAAAAATGGGGGGGACCCAACACTAGAAAGGCAGCAAGAAATAAATCTAAGCAAATCATGCCGCATGTGAAGTTGCCATCATAGATGATCTATTTAAATCTTTACATAAATGGCACAAATAAACAAGAATGGTAAAGTTTTATAGGCTAATATATTGTAAGAATTTATAAAAGTTAAAAAAACAATGATTACCAACAGTTTTAATCATACCACATCACCACCTACACATCAGAGCATTTTAATACAACTGCATCTACTACCCATTCAAAATAAAATAAATAAATAAATTAAAACCTGATGATCCACTTGCACTATTTTGTGACGTTATGTGTATCATGACACCTTGAGGTCACCCAAAATGTGCAGAGACTAATTATACTTCAATCAAATGGTCATTCATTCATTCATTTTTCAGAACTTACTTTATTCAATAATCCTGAGTAGTGGGGAAACTAGACCTTACAATGGAAAGCAATGATTGTAAAGCATAAACCAAACCTTGATTAAATATCTGTCCCACACAAGATGGGCATGGTGTGAAAACAGGGTTAAAGTGTAAATCAGAAAATGTTCATTTCAGATTAATGAGTTAAGGATTATTTTTTACTGACTTGGGCTGTTTAACAGTTTACTCCTTTAATCATGACCCACCATTACCAGATGACCATAAGCCTCTCTTTTGGAAGCCATCAGGGAAGCAGCAATTTCCTTAACCTTGTTTCCCAGGTAGCGGACATGAGTGCATGCATCGTAAAGGGGCATTCTAATCTTTCCCATGTCACATGTATGCACTGTTACATATGCTGACAAGGGCACAGGAGCAATTTAACCAGGACCACCATTACCACCCCCCCCAGAATGGGTAAGCTAATAGAAGCGACTCATTCTGAACGTCTACTGACTAGCTCTTCCAGCTGCTGACCTGCTATATGAACACACATTGTCTGGGCTATAGTCCACGCATCATCCCTCAAAGGCATAGAGCAGAGCTACTCAACAGTTGCTAGTCATACAGATGCCACAGTGTATAGTACATGCTCCACATTAAGTTCCTGAAGCTTTGCTTTGAACCACTAGGATGGCTGCATACTGTAGTGATGTTAGACAAAATCTGAATTTGTTTAGTTCCACAAGAACTGATTTAGGTAATAAAAACACAGCATTATCCACTTCACACAGCTGAAGCAGTGTGTCATGCTAAAATAAACTGGGTAGAGGGCAAAACCCTACATTATGACCTAGCCAACCTGGTTTAGACTAGCAGCCTAGGTGTTGAAGATAGGAAGAATGAAGTGGAGTCTGTTCACCCTTTCTCATGGCTGAGGGATGAGAGGTGCATGCTTAAGGTAAAGAATCTGTGTTACCATCACTGTAGTAGAGAGGGGATTAACAGAAGCACTTTTTCTTCAAGGATCAGGGTTGCTGAGGATTCTCTTCCTGCAAAACCGGCAAGCAAGTTGCTCACATATGCCCACAATAATGGGATGCAGTGGGCATACAAAGGAATCCTACAGAAAGGCCTCACTGAGACCAATGACTGGTGTCAGAAGCATGGCCTTAAGCTCAATGCTAAAAAATGTGTCGTCAACCCCTTTGGGAAAAACCCAGTTCTCATGAATTACCACATCGATGGTAATCCACTGAACACAGAAGGCGTTAAAACAGATATGGAAACACAGGCTGACAGCAACCTCTCTTTTGACTACCACATTGCCACTGTGGTCAGAAAGTCCTTCTATGTGGCACATTTCATTACTAAGGGTTTTGCATCCAGGAACAAAGAGGTCATTGTCTCCCTCTACTCTTCCCTCATTAGGCCAGTCATCGAGTACAATGCCCCATTTGGCATGTACCTCACTAGACACCTGCAACAACTGGGGAGGCCGCAAAAGTACCTCACAAAGGGGATCCTAGGCCTTAAACACTTGTCCTATATGGACAGACTCAAAGAACTCCAACTATTCTCTGTCTCATATTGCATACTTAGAGGTGATCTCTGCTTGACTTACAACGCCATGTCTGACCCAGCTCTGTTAGAAATTCTGCATCTAAAGAAATCCCAATCCCTCCACACCATACACTCCAGAGACCCCAACCTCATTACCACAATCAAAAGAACAAGCTGGAGGGACAGGTTCCTAACCCAGAGACTGCCCATACATGTCAGAGTACCTCACTGGCCCTCTTCAACAGAAATCTTGATAAGTGGATGGGAAATAAAAAATTCACCTCGGGGGATCACTCCAGTGGCTCTCCTCGACGGGCACTAGGAACTAAGGCCAGGTGCCACGATGCCAGGGTAATCCTATGGGCTAGGCTTGTAAAGGCTCCAGGGCCATTAGCCTAGTACACAGCTATGAATTGGTTTAGCCTTAAAACAAAAACCTCAGTTCCCTGAAATGATGACGGTACTGTTACCGCAGCTTGCCCATCACTCCTAGATTGAAGAAATTTGCCATAGGCTCATAGTCTCTACTAGAAGTAAACAGGTTCATTTAGGTGGGAAGGCAGATTGGTGTTAGCAGGGGACTGGAAGTCAAAGGTATAATGAGAAAAAAAAAAAAGTGTATTTTTAATAAATACAGCTAAACAAAGAAAGTTCCAAGTAGTGTACTTTTTTGTACTGCTTTTGCCCCTTGTATGCTGACCATTAAGCCTCCCTTCAATCAGACACAACCCTGTTTGATGAGGCTGTAAATCACGTAGCTGAGAGGGTTCTGTGCTCTTGCTAATTGGCATCCTAGCAAATATAGCATTTTCTCATTTCTTTCTTGCAGCATGGGAGCCTCTGCTCTCCTCTTGAGACCAACATGTTTGACTGACTTCATTTCTGCGCTCAAGAATTTCTGATTTGTTTTCAGTACTTTCTTCACACAAGTCATTCTATGTACAAAAAGCTTAAATGATTATTTTAACTGTGATTCCTTCTTGATTCATATTAAGGCTGAATGATTTGTCCGTTATTTCAATATTTCTATTCTCTCTGTCAAAACATAAAGGTTTCAAACTTTCTGGGCTCATCTGGTCCGAGCAGAAATGTAGCACAATGTGCCATTTCAGGCTTATCAGAGATTATGCTACAATTTAGGAACAAACGGAATTTGCTGTTACACAGTTCTCAAGTAAACTACTCCAAAAAGGGAAGGGTTCCTGGAGGCTGCGCATCCACCAAACAACTTATTTTCAATTAATCTTGACACCATGTACAAATTTTCTGTACACAGGAAACATTTCTTCATGCCTGCATTTTGTCTATGCTAAGCACATGGAATACCTAGTAAATCAGACTTACTGAAAGAATGCAATGGAGATCCAGCTGCATGTAGCCAGCTTCATCAGCATGCATTTCAGACTGTGTCAATCTACAAGAATTCACACCAGGTGATACACATACTTGACAAGATACACAAGGCTAATGCAACAGTTTTGTAAAAGTATACAATATACTGTACAGATAAAATTACACGTGCATAGCATCCCTCATCTACTGCATGGAGCACCATAGTATCAACACTGGAACATGAATCCAAACAAACACATGGTGTGAGGTTAGAACTAGCGGTTTTCTGACCTTGGTGTCAAAGGCAAGTAAGTGCACTACCTGCACAGCCACGACATGTACCCATACTAAAACAATTAAGAAGGTTTTGCTTGAAACTCAGGAACTTGAGGATAATGCTTATTTTGAATATGAAGTTAAACATTCAGTGATTAAAAAAATGCAAAATGCATCATCTAATGCCCAAAATGCCACTGACTAAGTTATATGGGGGTTGCAATAATTTAAAGGGATAATCCCAGTGTTTAAAATTAGGGTCCGAGTTAAGCTGACAGAAGTCATGCCCGCTTCGACATGTCACTTTCATTCCCACCCACAGTGTCATTTTACTTTCAAATATCCTGTAAATCCACAGTTCCAGTCTTGTTTCAGCTCTCAGGATAAACTAACCTTTGAATTTATGCTCCTCTCTGACTTGCATTGGATTGGGAAGCTATGCCCCCAGCTCCTGGCTCATATTCAAAACAAAGAAAGCTGTGCCACGGAAAAGGGGCATCAGTGTATACTAATTTTTAAATTTTGTATCACTCATGCTTCTACAGCTGCAGCCCGCTCATAACAAATAGTGCATTTGTCTAGTAGTATTCAGAAATCAGCACGTATCAAACTAGAAGCTGAAATGGGAACAGAAGAATGTCCACTAATGCTCCAACTTTCTGTCACACACTTGCTTTCTATGGAATTACTACCAGGTCAGAAAGTCACTACACCATGCTAGTATTCAAAACTTAGAACAGACTAAAACATGAAAGAAAGAGAAATATGGTTTCCACTACTGTTTTCCTGACTCAGATGCTGTCTATAGGTAGAAGCCAAGTCATAAAGTTGTTGTAGATGGCCAGGATTCACAATCCCCACAGAATAAAATATGAAATTAAATAAACAAAAAAACTTTGTTTACTAATGTTTTAAAAGCCTTTCATTACTGATGCGCTTTCTAGAGTAGCAGCAGCTGTCGATCATAAAATGCCTGAAAGGCTACTTTTCTCAATGGGTAAAATGCCCAGATTAAACTAATAAATGGCTCACAGGGAGAGCTGTTGACAGTACAACTGCAATTTGAGATGGAATTAGGCTAACACCTTTGAAACTTCATTCAGGCAGTCTTCCCCCACCCCCTCAGCCAAAGGTGAGCGTGCTCAAAAATGCAAAAGTACAGTTGTGTACACTTACCATAAATGTAGATGTTTGAGTGTATTCACTGTTGCAGTCATTACATTTGGGTAATCTGCTGGCAGGTTTCCCTCAGTCGGCCTGAATTCCAAAGTCTTGAGACCTGCGTCGGTTGCTGTCTCCTCTTCCATGACGTTAGGTCGTCAGGGGTATAAAACATGCAGCAGACACCATTTTCTTTAGTTTTTCTTGCCCCCGATGTCAGGTGCCCCCAAAAAGGTTGCAATATTCTAAATATATATATATATATATATATATATATATATATATATATATATATACATACATCAATCTAAACTTTACCTTCATCTACAAGCAAATACACCACATAGGTTGTAGAAGCTAGAGAAGGAAAGATAAACTGTAGAATGACAGGGGGATGGGCGGGAGGGTAACCTGGACTGCAACAGTGAATACACTTGAACATCTACATTTATGGTAAGTGTACACAACTGTACTATGTTCTTCGTGTTTCACTGTTGCAGTCATTACATTTGGGCAGAAACCCAAAGCTATGGTTGGTAGGCTGGAGCTAAACAGCATTAGGTGAGGCTATAAGGCCCTGCAGCACTGCAGTGGCAAAGCCTGCCCTGGACTTAGAGTAGAGAGGCAAAAGGTAATGCTTTGAAAAGGTGTGAACAGAACTCCAAGTAGCAGCCTCTAGAATGTCCTTGGTTGGTACTCCTCTGAGAACGGCTGCTGAAGTAGCCGCAGATCTGGTGGAGTGAGACCTAATGCCCTTGGGTACAGGTTTGCCATGGTGTAAGTAGCAGAAACGGATGCAATGGCGTATATCCACTTTGAAATTGTCTGCTTTGAAATAGTCTTTCCTTCTGATCCAGCAGCATATGACGCCAGTAATTGCTCAGTTTTTCTTAGAGCTTTAGTCCTGCTCAAGTAGAATCTTAGCTGTCTGTGTACGTCCAAGGAATGCAAAATTCTCTCCCCTTTGTTCTGCGGATTTGGATAAAAAGTTGGCAGATGAATTGTTTGGTTAAGAGCCACACTGGAAACAACCTTAGGCATAAAGGTAGGATTTGTCCTCAAAGACACCCTGTCTGGGTAAAATATGATAAAAGGCTCTACAGCCATGAGGGCCTGTAGCTCTGAAACTCTTCTTGCTGAAGTGATTGCTAGTAGCAGAGCTGTCTTCCATAGCAAGAACTTTATATCAGTGGTAGCAGCTGGTTCAAATGGAGGCAGGGTGAGCTTTTCCAAGACACAACTGAGGTCCCATGCAGGTAATGGTGATCTTCTAGGAGGCCTTAAATTTTTGGCTCCTCTAAGATACTGCTTTAGTAAAGGATGAGAAAAGATTGGTGGCTCTGTATTGTAATGAGCCGAAATGGCAGAGGCATGGATTTTGATTGATGAAAAAGATAGGCCTTGGTCAAGCATCTCAGTTAAGTATTGTAATATCTGAGGAATATGTGGTTCTGCCACATCAGTTCCTTGTGCTTGATTCCAAGCACAGAATCTCTTCCATTTGTCAGCAAAAGATTTTCTAGTACTAGGCCTTCTGGCTTCCAAAATGGCATCCATCACAGCTTTACTGAGAGGTGTCGTCTGTATGATTACAGGATTAGCCATGCTGCCAGGTTCAGAGTCTGTAGTTGATTGTGCATGATCTGATTGTTTTGCTGGGACAGTAGCTGTGTTTTTTGAGGCAAGGTCCAAGCCGGGTATTGAGACAAGTTCCTTAGGACTGGGTACCAGTATTGGCAGGGCCAGTCCGAGGCAATTAATATCATCTTTGGCTTCTCTTGTCTGACTTTTAGGAGGACCTTGGGTAGAAGAGGCAGAGGAGGAAAGGCATAAACTGATAGGTTTTTCCAACTGAAGGATAGGGCGTCCACTTTCCATGCTTGTCTGTGATAAGTCCTTGTGCAGAATCTTTTCAGTTGATAATTCTGAGGAGAGGCAAACAGGTCTATGTCTGGGCTCCCCCATTTCTTTGCTATCATGCTGAAGACTTGTGGATTAAGTTTCCACTCATGAGGATCCATAAGGTTTCTGCTTAAATCGTCTGCCAGAGTGTTTTTTTTCCTAGCAGGAATTAAGCTTGAAGATTTATTTGGTAGGTCAAAGCTGTGCCCCACAGTGCCAGAGCTAATTTGCAAAGGGGGTATGAGTGTGTGCCCCCTTGCTTGTTTATATACCACATGACTGTGGTGTTGTCCGTCTTTATCAGTAGTTGTCCTGGATGAAGTAAGTCCTCGAAGGCTGTTAGGGCATTTTGAACAGCTAGCATCTCTTTCTGGTTGATATGCAGATGCATTTGATTTGGTGCCCATATGCCCTGAATGCATCTTCCTGCCATGTGGGCCCCCCAGGCATAATATGATGAGTCTGTTAAGGTTTGGCTGGCAGGGGGTAGAGTGAAGGGCCGTCCCATGTTTTGGTGACAGGCCTTTGCCCACCACAGAAACTCCTGTTGCAGGCAGGGGATGAGAGGAATAATTGTTTCCAGACTGTGTGAATGTTGACTCCATAAACTTTTTAGGTACCATTGTAATTTCCTCATATGCAGTCTTGCATATGGAATTAGTAGGATGCAGGATGCCATGAAGCCCAGAGCCTGCAGAATTTGTCTTGCAGAAGACTGGGTTTTTGTTGCCATCAGTTGGAAGTAAGTAGTCAGTTGCTTTTGTTTGTCTGGCGTGAGGTAAGCCATCTGGGCAGTTGTACTCAAGCTTGCACCCAGGAATGTTATCTTTTGAGAGGGTACCAGTTGTGATTTCTTTTCGTTTATTGTGTACCCTAGGCATGTTAGAAGCCTTTTCACAAATGTCAGGTGTCGTAGAAGAGTGTTCTTGTTCTCTGCTTGAATGAGACAGTTGTCCAAGTAAGGATATATTTGAATACTTCTTTGTCTGCAAATGCAATTAGTGGTGTCAGGTGCTTTGTAAAGACCCTGGGCACAGTAGATCAGCCAAAGGGCAGTGCAGAGAATTGGTAATGCATTAAGCCAGCCTTGAATCTGAGGTATCTTCTGCACGACTTTCTTATTGGGACATGCAGGTATGCCTCTTTTAGGTCTAAAGTCACAAGCCAAGCATTCTTGCCCAGCATGGGCAGAAGCTGTTGCAAAGTGAGCATTTTGAATTTTGGAATGTCCAGGAATGTGTTCATATTTGATAAATCCAGTATTGGCTGCCAGGCCTTGTCCTTTCTGTGTACCAAGAACAGTCTTGAGTAAAAACCTTGCCCTTTTTCCTGTTCTGGTCCCCGTATCCATGAGGGACGTAAGCTGTTTCAGTGCCTCTGCCCATTGATTTTTTGGCAGATCTGGCCAACCATTTGTCATTGGCAGAGTGTGGAAATGGAATCTGTATCCCTGTGATACAATGTTTAGTACCCACTTGTCCTGGGTTATTAACTACCAATTTTGAGCAAAAAGTGCTAATTTCCTCCCTGTGGGTGCTGCCAAAAGATAAGTGCTTGGTGTAGGCAGGGGGAAGTCATTAGGATTGCTTTCTGTAGGTTTGCGCTTTATCTCCTCCAGATTTGGAGGTGGATGCATCCCGCTGCTTTGACCTGTATGAGCCTTGAGCCTGGTACCTGGAACCCTTAGGGCGTCTGGATTTGCCCCTTTGAGCTCTGTCTGACACAGGAAAGGACCAATTTTTTGTAGGCCAGTGTCTACTGAATCTAGGTGGCTGCACTTGCAAGAAATCTTTAACAGTTTGCATAGACTTAGCTTTGTCTTCCATTTTCTTTAAAAGCTCTTCTGCCTTAATATAAACAGAGAATCATGCTGTAAAGGTGCATCTAGCAATTTAGCTTTAACATGATCAGGCAAATTTTGTTCCTGTAACCAGGCATGCCTCCTAATCACAGATCCAGTAACTGCGGCCCTGCAGGAGGCCTCTAAAAGAATCAAAACCACATTGCAAAGTATGCTTTCCAACTTGTTCAGCTGCATGCAATAATTCCTGCAATTCCTTATTTTCTGCACATTCTGAAATCAACATAATTTTCTGTTTCAGCAATCCCATAACATGTTATTGGTACTTAAGCATATGAAATTGACAGTTTAAGGCACTGATTGCCAAAGTTGCAGATGTATAAACCGTTTTCCCCATATGTCCAGTGCCCATGAATCTCTGTCGGAGGGGGTAGGGTTTTTTGCTGTTGAGGCCTTAACTCCCTCTGGACCCTGTGAAATAGTTTCAAGATCAGCAGCAGGGTTTGTAAATAAAAAAATTATGAGAGTCAGGGACCCTGTAATATCTGTCAGGCTTACTGGGAGCCGGAGGTAAGAAGTCAGGGGTTAGGCTTGACTCCGAAAACACATCATCCACAATGCCTAAAACAGGAGGAATGGCTAAAGGCTTCTGCTGAGGGAGGAGGAGGAAATCCCTGAGCCTCTTTTTTGATTCTGAGAAGTCTTGACTCTCCCAGTGGAAATGCTCCCTCAAAGTATGAAAGGTTTCCCCAAATGAATAATCCTCAGGAGGAGATGCAGATGGAATAGACTCCTCAGCATCAGAATCCTCATAGGGAGGTAAAGATAATTCCTGATCAGAAGAGGAATCAGAAGCAACAGAAATCTTATCTGAAGATTAATAGTCAGTGTCTAGCCTAGGCCTCTTATCTGGAGGGGGATGGGTACCCCTGATCAAGGTAATAAGGTCTTCAGCCATTTTGATCATCTGTTTTTTAGGCATAGAGGCCTGTGCATGTGGCTCAGCCATCGTTTTTTTTAGTTTTAGGAGGTGTCTTTGCCTTTGGTTTTGCAGCTATCGTCAGTTTGATATAAAAATGCTGAGGTCTGAAGACACCCTCAGAAGCCGATGTCTGCTCAGAGGCTCCAGACCCATCCGAGGGAGATACATCCGTCGGTCCAATACCTTAAGTATTTTGTGGCATGCCGGCCCCCACATGGGTGTCGGTAGAGGCCTGCAACTCAAAGGTAGCGGATATCAGGGGCTGCGAAAGCACCTGAGTACCGGCGACTGGCTTAGGAGAAGTGTCATCAGTTTTGGATCTCGACTGCCTTTCTCTGTCCTTTTCTTTGCATTTTTTATGCACTCTGGTAGTCGGGATTGCTATCCGACGACATTTCTGGGTAGTTAAATCAGTTTCCAAAGTACTTAGATGCAAAAATATACCGACGCTTAATAGTGCGTTGGTTAAATCTAGCACAAAACCGATAGCCAGGCACGTTGTGATCAGGGCCTAGGCAAGGAATACAGTATAAATGGAAATCCTTATGAGGTATTTGCTTCCCACAAGTAATACAATTATTAACTTTTTCTGACATCAGTAAAAAGCAAGAAAAAAGTTTCCCCAATGGGGAACTTTGCTTTGGTGAAGACTTTGGTTCTGAAACTCAAACTCGAATATTTCAGTAGTCAGCCGACCGGCACTTGCGAAATGCTACTGCTTCAGGGACCGCGCGGCAAGAAAGACTAAAGAAAATGGCGTCGGCTGCATGTTTTATACCCCTGACGACCTGACGTCATGGAAGAGAAGACAGCAACTGACGCAGGACCCAAGACTTTGGAATTCAGGCCGACTGAGGGCAACCTGCCAGCAGATTACCCAAATGTAATAACTGCAACAGTGAAACACGAAGAACATCCTGAAATGTAAAACAAAGGCTGAATCAAAACAAAAAAGCCCTGGGAGAGTCTCTAAGAGATTTTTTTTCCACGTATTTTCTTTCATAGTCGGCTCACATTAAGAAAACAGACTTGATATAAACATGCACACAATGAAAGTCAAGTGATATAAAATAAATTAAAGGCGTGAAAAAGACGTTAAAGGCATGAAAACTAAAGGAGGAGGTATATTAATATTCATTAATGATAAATACACCTCCAGATTGGTTAAACGGTATGATTCCCTGGAGATATTTCAAGTGCAATTAACTACTGGTAGGACAGCTAATCAAGACATTGCCAGCTACAGGACCCCTTCTATGAATCAGCACACTCTCTCTGCCTATTTGGATCTACTTGAGTCTATTAAGATACATATGAAAACTATGGTTTTGGGTGACTTTAACTACCCATCCATTGACTGGGTAAATTACTCATGCTCAAACTCACTTGCCCAAAGGTTCCGTGACTTCATTTACTCCCATGCCCTGGACCAGCTGGCTGACACCCCCACAAGGGGGCCAACATCCTGGATCTGGTGCTAACCAATATGGGGGACCACTGTACCACCCCCCACTGTGAGGTCCTTTCCTGGTGATATCTAACCACAAATCAGTCTCACTAGAAGTAACTATTCCACCTGACCCCCCCCCTACACACACACACACACACACACACACACACACACACACACACAGCAGCAGCTAGACTAAAAAACTTTTCCAAAGCAGATAATCTCTTATGGGATGGTATAAATAGCTTCACTGCACCTCCTTCCCAGAAGGAACTGGCAACTATACAGAGTTATACATCAATGCTTTATACAAACACCTGTATAACTGCATTGATTCGGCGATACCTGATAGGACCAAAACGAGATCTTCAAGGAAAAGCAAACCTGCCTGGTGGACAACTACCATTAACAGGCTTTACAATAAGAGGAAGAAACTGCTGTCTAAGAATAACAGGGTGTAGTCCCTAAATTGTAAACACTACCTCCTCAGCTTAAACAAGCAAATAAGACTTCTTGTGAAGTCTTCCAAAGCAAACTTCTTCTTCTTTCAGCTTTTTCCCGGTTAGGGGTCGCCTTCGTCTCAGCTGAATGAAAAATGGCCATCATTATTTCCTTGCACAAAGGTGGTGCTTTCCCTGACAGCGGGAACTATAGACCTATTAGCTTGACTAGCCTTATCTGTAAGGCCATGGAGCAAATCATCATGGACTTTATTAACAAAGATATAGGTAATCTCCAAACACTTGACCCTACTAAATTTGGATTTGTCAAAGGGAGATCATGCCTGTTAAACCTGGTGGACTTCTTCGAGACAATCACCAAGGCCCTTAGCCAAGGCTTTTGACACTATCCCCCACTCAGGCATCACTGACAAACTCATCCAGCTAGGTATCAACCCTTATATCGTTAGATGAATCGCTAACTGGCTCACTGATAGAACCCATACAGTCAAAATAGTGAAATCCACTTCCAACAGCAGACCTGTAACAAGTGGTGTTCCACAGGGTTCACTCCTGGAGCCTCTACTGTTCGTAATCTATTTCTCCGAAGTACAAGCAAAAACTAAAGGTCTGTGGCTGACAAAGTTTGCTGATGAATACAAACTGGGAGCGGTCACAGAATCTCTAAATTATATCAACATCTTACAAGAGGGTTTTCCACAAACAAATTATCGGTGCCAAAGTCATGGCCTTAAATTCGATGCAAAAAATGTATCATCATCCCTTTCAGTTTCAGTAAGAGCAATGTTCCTGCTAACTATCACATCAACAGCAATACCTTAAGTACGCACTCAGTGGTGAGAGACCAGGGCGTACAGGTCGACAGCAACCTTACCTTTGATCACTGCATCTCCACAGTGGTAAGAAGGGCATACTATACTGCTCATCTCATAAGGGCACTGCCTCCAGAAAAAAAGAAGTTATAACCTCCCTGTACTCTACCCTCATCAGGCCAATAACGGAGTACAACGCCCACTTTGGTATTAACTTTCCAAGCACCTGCAGCAACCGGAGAGACCGCTAAGGTTCTTTACAAGAAAAATTCAAGGTCTTCAGCATCTGTCCTATGTGGATCAGCTGAAATCACTGTCACTTTATTTTGTTTCATACAGACTACTCAGAGGTGATCTGACCATTACGTATAAAGCAATCTTTGACCCTGCTTTACTGGAAATATTATATACGCACAAGTCAAACTGCACATGGGGTACTCGCTCTAAATACCTTAACCTGGTATGTGACATTAATAGCACCTGCTGGAGTGAGAGATTTGTCTCCCAGAGGATACCACACCTTTGAAACAGACTCCCACTTCATGTCAAACAGTGCACCTCATTGGCCCTCTTCAAAAGCAATCTACACAATTGGATGGGTAGCCATAAATTCAACATGGGGGTTCCACCTGTCGCTCCCTTGGAAAGGGGCAATACGTGATGATCATGGAAACAAGGGTAGAACTAGGCTAGGCTTGTAAGAGCTTACGACCAACAGCCTAGTAACTTCCTATGATCCTATGATGAAAGTCAATAGTTTTTCACAATTACAATTGTTTTTCTGAACAGCTACAGTCAGGTGATTTATGACCCAGAATGACTTGGTGGACTCCTTAATTTACTAGTAACGATCTGTACAATATACAGATACAAAAGAGGACTTCTTCACCCACCTTAGATATAAACTTGAAGCTCAATTACTTAAATTCAGTATAAATTTATTATTTTGGTAAAACCAATTGGTACAGTTATACAAAACCACATGGGTCAGGTTAGTTATTTCCCAGAGGTCAGAGGTTAAGGATCATTAAAAGTCACTGACTCTCAAGTTCATTTCAAAAAACTGTACACAAATGCAAATACTCCAGTCATGTTCTATATCAGTGTTTGTTTTAGGAAAACAGCATCTGAGAGAAAGAAAATTCTTATAAACCAGACTTAAAGCATATTTCAGAGATAATGTGAAATAAAATACTTTCAATGTCTACATAAGCTAACAAAATTAGAAAAAAAGTGAAAGAAGAATCATTTTAGTTTTCCTAGTACTCTCAATTAAATTCTTTTTAACCTGGCAGCCAGCACAGTTTATTAAGGCTGTGACCTGTTAATGAGCTTTCTGTAGCCAAGGGTAAAGTGTTTGATTCCTTTCATCTCGACTTATCTACTATGCGACCTTTAGCAAATCACGTAATCAGACAGTACTTTTGGGTCACACCTGAAAAGGGACACCTATGTTCAGTATGCTTACCTGGTTAACAAATGTATTTAAAAAATCTGATTTCTGCATTCCTTATTTCTAAAAGCTTTACAGAATAAATAGAAATGTCTGAAATTCTTATAAGTCTTAAAAGTCTTTGAATGTATAGAACTATGAGCTGCTTGAATGCATTTTTATCAGAGCTACATAAAAATAATTAGATGCCCCTGATAACATATCTACATAAGGATTATTTCTCTTCAGGTCTTCAGCTCTGTTTTACATATTGTCACAAAAGGAAATCTTGCCAGCCCAGCTCGCTGGAATTTTGTAAACAATTATATGGCATTTATGAATAGTAACATGATTTATAGAGAAATGTGACAGAAAGAGATACTGTCAGCACAGCTGTCTGGAATTGTGCAAGTGATTATATGTCAGTCGTGAATGTCAACATGATTCATATGCTTGTGTTACAAATGTATTAGAACTGTAATTTATGTGTATATCAAACAGCTGGTGTGTGTAAAGTACTGAGCTCAAAGATGTATCCATAGTATACACCCTGCTGGATTAGAACAGAAATGTATATAAACTATTGTAACTGTGCAAATGTATATGTTTTAACAGTGGGAAATGGCGCATAGAAGGTTAACATGCAAAACTTCAGAAAAATGGTTAAAATTTAATTGCTTTATAACTGCGTCATGAAAGTTAGTTTCAATGCAGCAAGGAGACAATGTCTTGAACTAGGAAGCCTTATGCATTGTGCTGTAAGTGTTTTATGTCTGCCAGCAGTTGCAAACATCTGAAGGCTATGTATTTTCACAGGGAGATTCTAAATGCCGGTAGTTTCTGACAACGGAGGTTTAGCTTGGGAACTGAAGTCAGGTGACAAAAAGTGATGTCATGCTGGAAGTATCCCAGCAGTAATATTTGATATTAATTTAACAAGTCCCAGAGAGAGAGAGACTGCATTTTGTCTTTGACCTGGCAGCATCAGCTGGAAACATACATTCACCACATCTGTCTTGCCTTGCTGTAAGTTAACTAGGGTACAGTAAATTCTTTTAGATTCAGTAAGGAATATATAGAGATTAGTTTAGATGTTTTCTGTATTTATTTGAGACTGTTCTGCAATATTGTTTTAAATATTTCCTGTATTTTGAACTCTGATGTCACTGTGAAGACATATTTAGTACTTATTCTTTTATTATTTATTATTGAATATATTTAAACCCATCTTTGTGGCTGATATTTGTGTGACATATTTAAGCTCTTAAGAATACTTGCATATCTATTCAGTGACACTATGCGGGGCCACTCCTAACAACCTTGCTCTTTATCATAATACTATTTGGATTAATAGTTACATTACACAGTAGGACTGGACAGCCTTTGTTAAGGGCCTTAAAGTAGCTAAAAAGGGGTTCTGATGGCAATGATAACTACCTTATAGTCTGAACAGAAGGGGGTATGGCTAGTAAACCTGTGCCAGCCTTTCCCAGGTAGGTGTGTGTGTATGCGTGCGCAAAACAAATCTCCAAGAGTGTGTGTGTGTGTGTGTGTGTGTGTGTGTGTGTGTGTGTGTGTGTGTGTGTGTGTGTGTGTCAGCTACTTGGGCAGGGACAGGAAGCACTGGTTGGACAGAGAGAGTGCTGGAGGACTTGGCCTGGAACCCCGGCTAAGGACTCAGCTCTATAGCTGTGCCAGTGGGGAGTCTTATTGGGGATCAGGAAAAAGAGGAGAAACCATCCCCAGACTGACTGTGGTGTGTGTGCGCTCTTAAGGAAAATTGCACTTTACTGTGTATGTACTTGTCATCCTCCCAGTGTGCACGACACCCACTGTCGTCAATGGTGAAGATTGAGGCTCCTTGATTACTGGACCAGTGGTGGGGCATCACATTTAGTCTCAGAGATAACTTTTGTCAAATTCTTTATTTGTTTAATCATCTCTTCAGATGACTGGACATACAGGCCTGGCAGTTAATAACCCAGAAGGACAGGGTAGCAAAGGTATACACTTTCTTTCCAAAGAGTCAGCACTGTAGCACAGGGGAATAAAACTGACTACAGCCCAGGGACCAGAATCGGTTTAGTGGTTCAGGCACTTGTTGATGCTAACAAGGGAAGATGGGCATACAGAGTGGAGCAGGATACAGAGAGACACGGCCACTTAGAGGAGTGGTGGGCTGCAGTGGGCATCCTGGGGTAGGCTTTTGACTAACCCATCCTCTTCACCAAGGGTGGGGTCATGGACTTACACAAATATTCTCACTTCCTGCATGCTGGTAAGAGCACTAACTCTCCAAAGTCAGACTGACTGCCTTTTCAGATGGCTCATGCCCAATCTGATCTGATGGCACACCAATGCTACAGAATGAGTGGGTTTGAATTCATCAGGGGAAGCCTTGATAGTCAAAAACCAGAGGGAGGAAGCACTTAGAAAAACAAAAATTCTTCTCAAAGCAGTCATGCATGTTGCTCTCCCTATCATTTTGGAAGGTAATGGGGCAAATCGCTACATATCATCTGGTTGCTCAAACAGTGCACACTTCTTGACTTTATAAGCATATAGTTCAGAATGTGTGCAAATAGTATACCTTTATGCACTGAATACTGCCTTAACACTGCACATATATGCTTTATGGGTCTGGAATAATCTCCACACTGTGGCCGAAAATGGTCCTTTTAGTCCATTACCATGATTATCAAGCATAAGCGATTCATTTATTAATTCATTAATAAATAAAATAAATAAATGCAGCATCCAGGGAAACTACTGCTGATACTGACAGGCCTGCTGGACCCTGTAAAACCTGTCACACGTTTTAGGGCTACAGGGATGATAATCCAGCTCCAGGGATACAGTGCCAAATGCATCCTCAAAGATAGGAAGCACAGCAGAAGTTCTGGTTCATCTAAACCTAGTGAGTCTAGCTGCCTCCTTTTAGTCTTCAAGATCAGGTAGTGGATGCTGATATCTGCATTTAAACTGTGGCTTTGAGTGGGAATTCGATTCCCCTTCCAACTGCGCTAGTTTGCAAAGATCAGCCTGGGACCTGTCATCATAGTACACCTGTTCCTAATGGAGTTTTTATGAAGGACTAATGGACAATAACACCTTTTTTTATTTAAAAGTTGAGAAACCCAAAGTACCTGCTATCTTTGGGATACCTAAAATTCACAAATGTGAATGGGATCCACCTCTCAGACCAATTGTGTCAGCAGAAGGGTCCAAAACATATAGCTTGGCTAAATATGTTGATCAAAAACTCAAAAGTCTTTGGCTTAATAAAAATACAGTATTAAGAGACTCCTGGGATCTTCTAAGGGAAATAGCAGATGATTTATATCATGACAACCTTTTGTTCATAACCATAGACATTATTGATTTATTTTCTTCCATACCATACAAGGAAGGGATGGAAATGTTGGAAGAAATAGTTTATGAAGATACAACATTGACACAAAATGAAAAATTAGTTTGTTTATGGTTAATGGAATTAATTTTAGAAAAGAATTTTATACATTTTAATGGAGAATTTTATAAACAGACACAGGGGGTAGCGTTGGGAGCCGCTTGCGCTCCCACTAAATGGGAGGAAAAATATATATTTAATTCAGATTTTAAGGATTGTTGGACACTATACCATAGATTTCTGGACCACATAGTAATTTTTTGGACCGCAGGTAGAGAAAGATTGGACGAATTTATGGCCTACATCAATAACACAACTAAATTTCTAAAGTTTACCCACAGTATATCTAAAAACAACTTGTTTTACTTAGATATTGAAATAAGGACACATTTTGAAAGTGGAATATACAGAAAGCTGACTTTTTGTAACTCCCACTTACACTACGAAAGTGCACACCCTTCACATTGCAAGAAAAATATTGTCAAAGGACAATTCGTGAGAGGAAGTAGGATGACTAGTGCAGAAAATGATTTTTTTTTAATGAATGTGAGTTACTTCAAAAATGTTTGTAGAGAGAGGGTACCCATTAAACTTCATAACATGTATAAGAAAAGAAGTGGTTAACGGGAGACCAAATAAGTTCAAACCCATTAAGAATAGTAGAGATAATGTGGATATAAAAAATCAAGACAAGCAAGGTAAAAAATATGAACAAGCACTAATATTGGAATATAATGGGGTAAATAATTTTGTAAAACAGATATTCTTGAGAGAGTGTCAAAGATTTGTTTCCATTATAGATGTAGAAAATCTTAGTGATATTTCACATAAGATCATTTACAAAAATTCTAACAGTATCAAGAGTATTTTAGAAAATAGGTCTGGGAATATGACAAGTAAGATGAGAATGGGTACCTACAAATGTGGCCGATGTAATCAATGTAAATACATTCTGAATGTGGAAAAATATTATTTGAAGAGTAGGAACAGATGGATATGTAGTACAGAACATTATAACTGCGAAACCAAAGGGATTATTTATCTAGCCTCCTGTAAAATATGTGGCTCCTTTTATGTGGGGAAATCTGAAAGGAAGCTAAAAAAAAGAGGATATATGAACATATTTATGAAATAGCAACAGAGAAAGAAACCAATGCACTATTTAAACATACCAAGGAATGTAAAAGTGCTATATATGGTTTTTTTGGTTCTGGAAAATATCAAATTTAATATTAGGGGTGGTCTATGGGAAGATACATTAGAATTTAGAGAACTGTGGTGGCAAGTAACGCTACAGGCGGACCATGACCCTGGTTTGAATGATTTTATATCTATCAAACCATTATTAAAATTAAGAGCAGCTAAACTCTGAAAAATTGCAGAAAATGGGAGAAAAATATACAAAAAATTGGCCACCAGATGATATTATATTATATTGTATTGTATTATATATGTTGTCACATAAGATGGTTCATGCACAAAGCACTTTATTTAAACTGAGGGGTTTTTTTTAATTTTCTCCCATCTTATTTGTTTTTAACAAAAGGGTTTTTATCACATTTATATACTATGTTATTCATAACCATGTATTTCATAATCTTTATTTATTAAAGGGCATTTTACTTGATATATTTTTAATGTAAAGTGAAACTAGATATATACTTCAAAGGTAATGTTTCCCTTTCTGGTAATATATATGTTTGTGTGTCTTTAAAACATTTAAATTAATCAGTTCATTCATTGGTTAATTATTTAAATGATTAAGTTTAAATACAGGTTCTTTTTGATATTGTGTTTTATCTGAGGAAGTCTATACAATAAGACGAAAACGCTGTGTTCAATTTGTAAGGCGTTTATGGTTTTAACGCTTTTGCGTGCGTGTACATATTTTTCTAATAAAGTCGATTGTGGATGGTATCCTGATTCTCTCATTTTTGCACCTTTGGACGTTTTTCATTGTTTGGATTTTGGTGCAATATCCACGATTCAGTTCTGCATGTAAACTCTAGTAGGAACAGGTGTACTATGATGACAGGTCCCAGGCTGATCTTTGCAAACTAGCACAGTTGGAAGGGAAATCGAATTCCCACTCAAAGCCACAGTTTAAATGCAGATATCAGCATCCACTACCTGTGGTACTGTGGCATTCGATTCTGGTGTCCTAGCC
The DNA here is from genome assembly GCF_019279795.1 of Protopterus annectens. Lineage (NCBI taxonomy): Eukaryota > Metazoa > Chordata > Ceratodontiformes > Protopteridae > Protopterus > Protopterus annectens. The sequence goes on from NC_056725.1 coordinate 1,862,740,817, forward strand.
ACTTGGAATGAGGCTGGGAAGGACATGAAAGAACTTAACAGGCATGTCCACCTACCAAGAGGTTGTAAAAAACATCATTAACAAAACACTGGAAGTTGCAGCTGGGTAACCACCTCTCCAGTGATGGCATTACCTTTGGTGCTATGGCATTCGATTCTGGTGCCCTAGTCACTTAGAGTGAGGCTGGGGAGGACATGCCAGAACAATAGGCATTGTCCGCCTACCAAGGGGTTGTACAAAACCTTGTTGATAAGACACTGGATGCTGCTGCTGGGTAATCACCTCTCCAGTAAAGGCAGTCTCGGGCCTGCTTGACAGTGAGGGAATGGAATTCTGCTCATAAATTGAGTCCTTTCTGAAGGTAATCTCTCCTTTGATAAACTTCTTGTGGTGGTGTTCTTTTGTCTCTCTTTTGGTGCAGCTGAGGATTATGCATGCATATGGATTACTGGTAAAACTCAGAAGCAGACACATGCATGAGACCCTCCAGCTTTTTGCATCAAACAGGCTAAAAGTGAGCCTTTTTGACTCCCCTAGATTGTATTTATTTATTGTTTTTTTTTTTTGTCATGGTGTGTGTGTGTGTGTGTGTGTGTGTGTGTGTGTGTGTGTGTGTGTGTGTGTGTGTGTGTGTGTGTTTGAAATGCATTCAGATTTGTCAGTCTGTCACAAGATGGGACACTCCTTAACAGAACATCCATGATAATAACTTTTGCATGAGATCTAATCCTCAGCACTACAAAGGCTTTTCAGGCTTGCATGAGGTGCAACTTCAGAAAAAGAACAGGTTACCTAAAAATTAATTTACTAGCAAAAATTCAGTTTACAAAATCAAAGAATTATCATAATCAAAAGTGTTGCCAATAAGGTACTTAGCTTTTGAAGAATATTCCTTTGTAATGGAGCTCTGGGGCCAGAACTAGAGCAAGCAAGTATGAACAGAAATATAGCATAACCCTAACAATAAAAAAGCTGCAAAATATGTGGGTTGACTGCATACATAAGTTTCTTGCACTAGGGAGGAGCCAGCACACACAGATAAATCCAAAGAGGTCTGGGAATAAGGTTGTTGGGTGGACATCACCCCCCTGTGCTTATACATACTGAATTGTACTGTAACAATGAATCAGAATCACATTTATTGGCCAAGTATGCACGCATACAATGAATATGACTGGTTTCAGTGACTCTCCAAGTATGAATTACATAAATGACATACATGCAACTATTAAGAATGAGACAAAAATGTAAATATACATATAAAAACATATGCAGTTGTAAACATCAATATTTACACTACATAAAAAATTACTAATTACAGCTCATCACAGCTGTATTCACTAAGAGAAAGTAGCTAAAGTTTTGTAGTCAGAGATGGAAATATTTCACAGGAATAAGACGAAAGAACGATGTGGGTAATAGTGTATGAAGTCTACTAAGTGACTGTGGACTAAAACAGTGACACTGGGCTCTTCAGGAAGAGCTGCCCAAGTCTGGAGTAGAACATTTTCTCTTTACAGTGATCCAAATTCATGAGGAAGTGTGAGTGACTCAAAGTTTAGGGATCTGTTTAGGGAACGTAAGAAGATGGGCCTGCTGCTTCATTTTATTTATTTTTTTTATTTTACATTTGTTTACTGGGATAGTCCGACTGGACAAAGGTCCATTTTCAGAGGAGGCCCAGGGCGAAAAGCTCCATAGTAAATACCAAAATTAAACAATATGACTAACAATTTTGAAGAAGCAAATATGAGAAAAAAACATAAAAACAATATGAAGAAAACATGAAAAACAATATGAAAAAATACTGTATAAGCAAATATGGAAAAACTATATATAAAACATAGTTAACTATAGATATTCATGCGATAAGTTTACAATTTCCATAAGCAGTTAAGAGCTTCATAAGACTGTAAAAAGTTAGACAGTGGCTGAAGTAGGCAGTGAGTTTTATGGAGTGAATGAACACAAGGAATTATGTGATGCAAGGGCATAGCCATTTTTCCATTAAGTGTGACTTAAGTGAGTTTTTAAAATGGGTAAGAGTTGAAGCAGAAATCAGTGCAGAAGGGAGGTTATTCCAGTTTCAAGCTATGGTGTGAGAGAACAGAGCTTTTCCTGCGGTATTGTTAGCCTTTGAGATACAGAGTAGAGATATGTTGGAAGAGTGGAGAGGACGATTTGTATTACAGTGGGTGTGGAGTTGGCCTAGTGCTGGGGTTTTTCCAGGATGTCTTATGACATTGTAGGCAATGACTAGTTGGTAGTAATTTAGTAGTTGGGGAAGTTCTAACCATTGTAATTCCCTTAGAGCCTGGCAGTGGTGGGTTCTGAAGGTGGAGTTATTCGCAAATTTGACGAATGTGTTATAACATGACTTAAGTCTGGCAAGGTCAAGTTTTCTGATTTGGGTAAGGATAGGAGTGGCATACATTAGATTGGAAAGTAGGTATATTTGAGCAAGGGTAATCAGAGCTCGTCTTATGAGGGATTTTCTGTGTCTATATAGTGTTCCCATTTTTTTATGGACCTTTTTGATTGTTTGTGAAATATGGATGTTGAAAGTAGGCTTTTGTCAATTTCAACGCCCAGGAGTTTGGTGTGGTCAGAGGGAGAGATAATAGTGCCATTTTTGGAGGAGGTAGTGAAGGATAAAGGGGTACACATGGTTTTGTTGGGGGTGAAAAGTAACAATTTAGTTTTATTAGGGTTTAGGATAACTTGGATTTGAGTGATCCATGTTTCGACAGAGCTAAAAGATTCCTGAGCGAGTTGTTTTAGAGTGGTGACTGATGGTGCAGAACAAATAAGAGGTGAATCGTCTGCATATTATATAAGTGAAGCATGCTGTGTGGTGGTATGGAGATTATTGGTACATATGGAGAAAAGTGGGCCTAATATTGAGCCTTGTGGTACGCCTATGATAGCTGGAATTAAGGGGGGTATATAGTACACCTTGCCATTGGGCAGACTGCTGTCTTTCAGACAGATAGCTTTTAAACCATGCTATAGTGGATGGAGCAAGGGATAGGGAGGCCTGGGTGTCGAGTAGTAAGGAATGTGAGACCATGTCAAATGCTTTGGAGAGGTCTAAAAATACTGCAGATACAAAGTTGTTATTTTTCTCTTCGTTGACCAGACTGGTAAAAGAGAGCAGAGCAGTTGTCGTGCTGTGGTGTTGCTTGAAAACCTGCTGCCTGTGGGAGAGGAGATTACGTGAGTCTAGGAAATGCATCACTTGAGAATGTATATACTTCTTGAGTATTTTAGATAAGGGAGATAGAATGGCAATGGGGTGAGAATTTGAGCATTCATAAGAATTTCCACCTTTATGAAGTGGAATAATATATGATACCTTCCACAGTTGTGGGATGTAAGATTCTTGTACGGAGTGGTTGACAAGAATAGAAATAGGGTAGGATAAGGTCTGAGTAGCTAGTTTTTCGGAAATTGGTTGATAGGTTGTTGGCGGCAAGTGTGGTCAGTTTCAGTTTTAAGAGGAGTTTCTTAATTTTGGAGGTTGGTACGGGTGAGAGAAAAATGTGGGATATTCTCAGGGCATTTGGTTATAATCAGCAGAGGTTGTTTTTAATTTACCAATGAGAAAGGGGAAGCTGTGTGTGTTTTTAGACTGAATAAGGAAGATTACAGTACAGTATCTCTTCATTCCTTAACTGTGTTTCTGTTAAGATGTGCATGGGCTCTCTCTACAGGGGAGGGATTAGAGAAATTAATCTAGAAATTCTGTTACAGGATACCTGGAGGAATGTTGGGTTTTCTTGACAGGAGACCGCCACTACAGGAAATCCACAGTAAAGTTGGACTAACAATATCCTTTTGTCACTGACATTTTGGCATTGAACAAAATGCTTGAAGGTGAGAGACTGGTTCAGCCAAATTCCCACATACAGTATTCATCTTTAAGACGGCCTAGTGAGATAGCTATACTGGTATGATTTTGTTTTGGGTTAAGTTTCCACCATCCCATATATGCACTCTGTATTCACAGATATTATACTGATCACACCCTTGCCTTCACCTTCAGGCTGTTCTGTCCATTTATTCAAAATGGCAACATTCAGAATTGCAGATTGTTAGGTATAAAACTCTTGCCACACTAAATGAAAGTGATGGAGAAGGCGACTGCCAAACGCATACTCACTGAAGTAAAAAGTAAGAAGGGAAGTGAGAGGTTAAGATTAAGATCAGAGATGCAGCACTACTGACAATGTCTGCAGTAAGACAGATAATGAAGAAATTAGAGATGAAGAAAGAGTCCAACTCGGCATCCTTAACAGGGGAAAGCATATGACAAAGTCGCAAGAAAGCTGATTTGGGCAGTCCTGCGATGGTTCAAAGTCCTGGACACACTGGAAGAATTAGTGTGTGTCCTATGTACAAGGATCCAATGACTCAAGTGTGAACAGTGTTCCATCTCACAGAGGGGTTCCCAGTGGGAGTGGGTATGCAACAGGGTCCAGCATTGAACCCACGACTGCTGTTCATACTGATGATGGACTACCTTAGCAAACAGGTCAGGGGAAGAGATCAACAATGCTGCTGTATGCAGATGATGTGGCATTACAAGCAGACTCTGAATGAGGAATGGAATGCAAGACTAAAGGCACATGTGGTAAAACAGAGTACAGACAATTGTCATGTAAACTAATGAGGGAAATCAGAAGCAGCTAAAAACCGAGAAGGAAAAGAAAGCATATACGTATAATGAATGAAAATGAAAAATGTTTGCAGTTGCTTTCTTTTTTTATTACTGTATTTGTAGCTATGTCCCTATCTACATTGTTAAGAACTGAATAAAAGTGTTAAAAAGTTTGAGAGACAGAGAAGGGAAAGTTGTGAAACAGGTTAATGGTTTTAAGTATCTGGGAAAGGCAGTTGAGGAGAAGGGAAGTCTAAATGAGGATGTCAAAGCTGGAATGAGAGAGGCTGCAGCCACCTAGCACAGAGTGTTAGGGGTACTGAGTGACAGAAGAATGCCAAAGTCACTGAAAAGTAAGGTACGGTACTTACATATTATTGCAACCAGATTTAGAGCAGGACAAGCAGCTCATTTCCAAGTAATCGTTTCAGCGATGATACTCGAGCTTATTTTCAGTTCGAGACATGGATGGCCAAAAATTTCCAGAGGAGAATGTTACCATCCATGTGAGTAACACATAATTTAGGGTTATGATAGACAAGACGACCATGATTTTCTTTACTGCATGGAGCTTTACGTGCTCCACGTACTTCTACTTATGGGAAAATGTGAAAGGTTTTGTTGGCTTTCAAAGCCATAAACAGTTAACGGATGATGTCAGAAGGGCAGTATAATGTGGGGTTTTTGGATAAAGTACTGAGGAGTGAAGTCAGGAAATAATAAATACTTACAATTTCAGAGATCCCATCCTTCAGAAAACACATTTGGGAACAGATGCTGACTTTGTAAGTGTATTACAGCAGCTAAAGGACGCGTTACCGGAATTGGCAGCAGTTACAAACCATTTTGTATTCTGCAGCTGTCAACTGCATTTTAGGACAGGCAGACTGCATTGAGTAATATGGGACCAGACCATAACTTTGATAACTGTCAATACTTATATCAGCAGGAGTAGAGCTTGGAAGTTAGCTGTTTGTCCTGCTCAGAATCTGGTTGTGATAATACACAAGCACCTAAGGTGCACAGAACAATGGTGCAACCAGCACTTCTGTATGGTGCGGAGACCTGGGCAGTGAGGGCAGAGCAGCTGAGAAAGCTAAAGGTGACAGAGGCAAAGTGTCTTAGCTGGGCTGTAGAATACACACCAAGGAAAATTAAGTGATGACATCACAGAAGCAGCTAAAGTACTTTCAACTGCAGATTTTAGGTCACAGATAACAGACTAATGGTTCAGGCACATGTGCACAAAACTAAGATAACTTGGTGAAGATGACATGAGGGAGAATGGAAAAACGCAAGAAGAAACAAAAGCCATCAAATAAAGAAATGGATAGACAGAGAGATCATCACCAGTCAGACATGACTGTCTAAGATGGCAGAAGATTGATGACAGTTGACATGAAACCCCAACCCAACAAAGAAAATGGGGGAAAAGGGGAATGATTATGACAATGACAAAAAAACACACAATAACCCCTTTTCTCTTCAGCTACAGAGAGAGCCCAACAGGCACTCCTCTGTCCATTTACTCCTGCTGTCAGCCAAAAGTGCCACATCTACACAAATTCTATCGTCTGTTCTCTAATTTGTGAAGCTCTGAATCTCCATATACTATTAAAGGCGATACTTGCTCAGACATATGCAGAAAACATGAATAGAATCACTTGCTGTAAAGATTAAATCTATTTATAAACAAAAAAGTTTTTTTAAACAAAAAGCACCTTTACTGAATTATCACTTATGACATTTGTAATCATAAATTTATATAAATGAAAACAAATTGACATTCAGATATAAACATTATACATCACATATAATCTCTTATACAGTAATTGTCAATTGAACACTGCATAGCTCATTCAGTTCCTGCCTTCCTCTAAACTTCATTTCTCCTCTAAAACATTATTCCTCACGTACTGTTCCCACAATTCAGAATTTTTCTACATAATTTGCTTCTAGCCTTTTCTAAAGATCCCACTTCCATTTTTTTCCATCTCTTTTACTATATTCACTGTTTATAATAAATTTGGTTTAGACTTTAATTTCCATTTTCTTTTTTGGCAGCCAACAAACTCAGTAAGGCCTTACTATGTCTAGGCAATTTAGATCTTGTATCACAGATCAAAAAAGTCTTTGTCTCTAAGAGTGCATCCCTAACACTCTGCGAGGGACAGGAGGGCAGAACAAAGTTTACTAACGTGGCTGTCAAAAGTGATTTACAGATAATTAATGGATCAATAATGCTGTTGCAGTAAGGGCACAACCAAGATGTAGCTATATTAAAAATATTTTATTTATTTGCTTTGCTTGCTCCCATCAGGCTTACTGTCCAACATGAAATGCCCAAGATGGTACTTATGAGATGGTAAAATATGGACAGAAGAGGGAAATTCCGTAGCTCTTTTTCAAGTCTAACATCCACATAAGCTACTACCAGAACTGGCAGATGGGACCAAAGTTTAAAATTTCATCCACAGGTGGGCATCTCAGAAGTATAGCATACAATCATGGTGTAAGGTAGTCTCAGCAATGGAAATGAATCTAAACACTTGAGGCAGGGCAAGTACCCACAGCCTTCTGATCTGCCATCATTAGGCTGATTCCAGTTGTACAGATCTAACTAATTACTTTTGGGCTTCCTGAATGAAGAGACATACATATTGGTCAAACAGATGACCTCACTACAAGATGCAAAAATTGCAAGGTACAAATACTCTCCTTATTAAAAAGGAAATGGACAGTTAATTTATGAAGAGCTGATAAATTTGTAATCAGGATGGATGGTTTCATGATGCTAATTATACCTATTTTACTCTTCAATGTACAACCAAAATTCTTGCAGTTACATGCCAAATGATGAAATATACCACTCTACCTACCCACTCAAAGAGAAATATTGAGACATGACTTTCCTAACAGATAGAAAGACGTATCTCAAAAAATTTTAACAGCCATGATCTGATGACTACTTTACAATAGAAATTCGAAACACTTTTGTTAATGTAATTCTTAAAAATATCACCATGAAAAAATAAAATGTCATTTTAAAATGAAAGTGAAGTCACAACTGAGCTATAAGCAACTTGCCAGGTGCCAGAATTGACTCTCAGAATGCAGCAGATCAACAGACCTCTTCAGACAGCAGTCTGAAAACTTTAGTACCTTATGCAGCTTTAAAAGCAACCTCACCATTAACAAATCAAACCTGCTAAGTGCACTGACTGGATTAACTCTGAAGGGTTTAATTTATTTAGTTAAATGGCATAATTTTCAATTTTGGGCAGGAAGGAAAGCAAGAGAAAAGAAAAAAAATCTGGGCAGTATACCAGCTGTAAATTACTTAAAAGTCTTGTCTGCAATGACAAATCTCAGAGCCCTGCCTGATATATGTTATTGCTGGCTCTAAGATTAGTCCTAAAAAATAAATGCAACAGGGGATGAGTAACACCTGCTGTCTGAGAGTTTAATATCACTCACTTCGCTTATGAAATGCCATGTTTATGCATGTATGTTTTCAAGGAGATTTTCCAGATAAGCTCCACACACACACACACAGTAATTCACGTCTGTATTCCAGAAACATGGCTTCCTGCCACTCAACAGCAGCACTTGTACTAAGAAGCCATAGTACATAAGGAAAATATTCCATTAAATTTAAATAAATAAAAGTTGCAACATTTCTTGTAAGGGATCCATTTCAAAGCATAAAAATGCAATATTTTAAATGGAATATGCTGCTATGAATATTGGAGAGTTTATGTTAGAAAACCATACCACAGTGAGTGAGTGTGTGTGTGTGTGTATAATATTTGTCTTTGCTAGATAGGCAATTAATCAGCCTAGCCAATAACAAGAGGTCAGAATCAAACTCTGTACCTTGTATCAGTGAGATAAAGACCTTAGCTAGGTTTAGACTACCTTTCCATCTGTTTCTTCCGAAACAGTGCTAAAAGAGACAGTGCAGCTAAAATCAAAGAACAGTTTAAAACACTTAAAAACAATTTAAAAAAAAATTCTTATCAGTTTACAGTACATCTGAAGTAAAAAAGAATCTCTGCTATGGTTCATGACTTGTAAGTTGTTTTAATACAATACTCAACACAGGAAACTCTTACTCAAACGAGCAGTTTCACCAAGTAAAAGAAGAGAAAGTATAGACAGTACACTTAAAATACTAAGGGATCATTCTGCACGAAAGCATATTAACAGTATAAATAATGTCTTCATTCCCTCAGAATGACATTACTTACACATTCACAGCTACAATAAAGTCAATATCATTAAGAAGTGGGGTCAGAACTGGCTTGGAGAAAAGGTTGAGAAAAACAGAAAAGTAAACACAAACACGCAGATATACTAGCTGATCTGCATGGCCATAAAGAACTTGACTTTCTGAAAATATATGTGCATACACTCTCAAGTTTACATGCATGAGCATAGCTCAATTAGTCAGCAGTACTTGCACTGAATTTCACTTGACCAATTCAAAGTAATTGACAACATCATCTGATATCCTAGGACAGGTAAAGAACATCATTTTCTTTACCTGTCATAGGATGATATCAGATGATTAATGACATGCTTCAATGGGATAACAGACTGTATTCTCATTGGTGGATTTCTTGAATAATTTAGCTAATTGATTATATATTGAGATGGTTCATGTACTGTTTGCATCTGATGAAGTCTTGAAAACTTAGACGAAAATGCTGTGTGTGTAATTGCGTTTGTGTGTTTGAACTGACTATTAAACATGCTTTGGAATTCTATCACTGAGCCAACTATTTTCCTTCATCTGTGGTACTTATTTTGTTTGCTTTTGGAGTCATTTATTTACCAGTACAGGCTTACAACCAGATCCTTTTAAACAAGCAGCCATTCTTGGGATGCCAGCTCCAGAAAATGTCCAAGCTCTACAGCATTTTCTTGGTATGGTCAACTATATGGGCAAATTTATCCCTGACTTTAATGAGTTATCAGCGCCTTTCAGAGAGCTGACACACAAAAATGTTGCCTGGTCATGGTTAAAACAACACCAGAGAGCATTTGATAAGTTCAAACAGCAAACTGCTAACCCACCTACATGAAGGTACTATAACGTCCACAAACCAGTACTTCTTTTCTGTGATGCTTCAAAGTTCAGTCTTGATGCAGTTATTCTTCAAGAGGGAGGACCTGTTGCCTGTGCATTTAGAACTCTTACCCAAACTGCGATGCAGTATGCTTAAACTGAGAAGGAACTTTTGGCAATTGTGTTCACATGTTTAAACTTCAATAATTATATTTATGGCCGAGGTATCCAGATAGAAACTTACCATCAACCTCTAGTCACTATTTTAAAGAAGGCTATGCATTCAGCTCCAGCAAGACTACAAAGAAAATTGCAAAAGTATAATTTCAAAATGGTCTATACAAAAGGTAAAGTTCTTTATCTGTCTGATACTTTATCCAGATCACCCAGAAATACCACTGAACAGCTTTATGCAGAGAATTTTGACTTTGATGTCATGGAAGTGCATAATTTTTCTACCACGAGACTTGGTGAGCTGAAAAATCATACAACTGAGCCAATTTTTCAAAAGCTCAACCACTTCATTAATTTAGGATGGCCGTCAAAGCAATCCTGTGTCCCACCAGAGGTGCAACCTTGCTTTCCATACAGAGATGAAATGTTGATGTAAGATGGTATCATTTTCCAAAGGTCCAAAAGTTACTGTTCCTATTTCCTTACAACGTGAATACATTCAGATTTTGCATTGTGGCCACTCAGGTTCCGATTTTACCAAAAGAAGGCGGAGAGGACTAGTTATTTTGGCCATCTCTACTGAAAGAGATTGATAATGTGCTTTCTTCTTGTTCAGTATGCAACAGTACTAAGCTGCATTTGCAAAAAGAGCCACTTCATCTAAGCCAAATTACTCAACTACCTTGGTCAAGAGTAGCACCTCACACATTTGACTGGAATAATCAGCATTACTTTGTGTTGGTAGACTTATTCAAAGTGGTTTGAGATCGATTTGCTACATAATCTAACGTCTAATGCTGTTATTACTAAGATGAAATGTCATTTCTCAGTACATGGCAGTCCACACAAAGTTATTTCTGACAATGGTTCTCAGTTTACCATTTATTGTTTTAGAGATTTGCAAAAGAGTGGGAATTTACCCATGTTACTAGTAGTCCTGAATACCCACACTCAAACTGCTTTGCTGAATGTGCAGTACAGAGTGCAAAGCAATTACTAGAGAGCTCAAAGTGTGACAATACAGATATCTTCTTGAATTTACTTAATCTCAGAAATATACGCCATGACAACTTACTTGGCTCGCCTGCTCAGAGACTTCTATCTAGGCAAACCAGAAAACCTTTGCTCTCAGTTCTAGTTTGTTGGTCCCTAATGCTACAAACAAAGCAATCAAAGCCAACTTTTTAAGAAACGTTCCTCTCAGAAGACAAACTATGACAAAATTAGCAGATTTCTTCATCCGTTAAAAGGAGACACAGTGAGAGTGCAAACGATGAAAGGCTTTGATCGAATTGGTTAAGTGAGAGGTATATGTGCCGAGCTGAGATCCTACTTAGTGGAATCTAAGAGTATAGAATACAGGAGAAACTGCAAACATTATCTTCATGTATCAGAAACTATATTGCAGCATCGTACCTGTGATACAGACTCTAGATCTCGGAGCAAACCTGACAATGTTCATATAGAAGAGCATGTCTCAGTATTCATTCCCATTTTTATGATGTCCCCAAAGTTGAACAATCCTTTAAGACAGTCCCTATTGCTAGATCCAATCCTGACTTTTATGTTACACAATCAGGTCGTATTTCCAGACCTTATGTAAAATACACAGCAAACTGGACATGAATGTATGTGTCTGATTTTGTAAATTAGT
>NC_056725.1:1862765375-1862805375 GCF_019279795.1 Protopterus annectens
CTGGTTTAGCTGAAGTGGTTCCTTCTCTTGATGTGGCTTTGTACTATTACATACAGAACAAGATGAAAGTACTCTCTCAATATCTTGTGACATAGAAAGCCAAAGCACTACTTCTCTCACCCTCCTTTTAGTAGAATCGGTTCCTGGGTAACCACGATGCAAGACAGCAATATATTCTGGTTGCAGGGATTATGGAATAATTACTTTTGGACCTTTCATGACAATACCATTGTCAGACAAAATCTCACATCATCTTCTTTCAGCTGCTCCCGTTAGGGGTCGCCACAGCCAATCATCTTTTTCCATTTCTTCCTGTCCTCTGAATCTTGCTCTGTCACACCAATCACCTGCATGTCCTCTCTTACCATATCCATAAACCTTATCTTAGGCCTTCCTCTTTTCCTATTACCTGGCAGCTTCATCCTTAGCATCTTTTTCCCAATATACTCTGCATCCCTCCTCAGCACATCCAAACCAACGGAATCTTGCCTCTCTGGCTTTGTCTCCAAACCTTCCAACCTGAGCTGACCCTGTAATATACTTATTCCTAATCCTGTCCACCCTCGTCACACCCAGTTCAAATTTTAACATCTTTAACTCTGATACGTCCAGCTCTGACTCCTGCCTTTTTCAGTGCCACTGTCTCCAATCCATATAACATAGCTGGTCTCACTAGCCTCTTGTCGATCTTCCCTTTCACTCTTACTGGTACACGTCTGTCACAAATCACTCATGACACTCTTTTCCACCCACTCCATCCTGCCTGTACTCTCTTCTTCACCTCTCTTCCACACTCACCATTACTCTGAACTGTTGATCCCAAGTATTGAAACTCATCCACCTTCACCACCTCTACTCCCTGCATCCTCACCATTCTTCTATCCTCCCTCTCTTTCATACATACATTCTGTCATAGTCCTGCTGACCTTCATTCCTCTTCTCTCTAGAGCAAATCTCCACCTCTCCAGGGTCTCCTCCACCTGTTGCCTGCACTACAGATCACAATGTCATCTGCAAACATCATAGTCCACAGGGACTCCTGTCTGATCTCGTCTGTCAGCCTGTCCATCACCATTGCAAATAAGTAAGGGCTCAGAGCTGATCCTTGATGTAATCCCACCTCCACCTTAAACACATCCATCTCTCTCACCACAGACCTCACTGCTGTCACACTATCCTCGTACATATCCTGTACCACTCTTACATACTTCTCTGACACTCCAGACTTCCTCATACAGTACCATAACTCCTCTCTAGGCACCCTGTCATATGGTTCTCTAAAAGTCAACAAAGACACAACGCAACTCCTTCTGACCTTCTCTGTACTTTTCCATCAACACTCTCAGAGCAAACATCACATCTGTAGTGCTCTTTCCTGGCATGAAACCATACTGCTGATCACTAATCATCACCTCCCTTCTTAACCTAGCTTCCACTACTCTTTTCCATAACTTCATGCTGTGACTAATCAACTTAATCCCTCTGTGGTTGCTACAGCTCTGCACATCACCCTTATTCTTAAAAATCGGTACCAAAACACTTTTTCTCCATTCCTCAGGCATCCTCTCACTTTCCAAGATTTCATTAAACAATCTAGTTAAAAACTCCACTGCCATTTCACCTAAACACCTCCATGCTTCCACAGGTATGTCATCTGGACCAACAGCCTTTCCATTCTTCATCCTCTTCTTAGCTATCCTTACTTCCTCCTTGCTAATCCACTGCACTTTATGATTCAATATCCGCACATCATCCAACCTTCTCTCCCTCTTATTCTCTTTATTCATTAGCTCCTCAAAGTAATCTTTCCATCTGCTCAACACACTCTCCTTGCTTGTGAGTAAGTTTCTCTCATTATCCTTTATCACCCTTACCTGTTGCACATCTTTACTAGCTCGGTCCCTCTGTCTAGCCAATCGATACAGGTCCCTTTCTCCCTCCTTAGTGTCCACCCTTTCATACAACTCTTCATACGCCTTTTCCTTAGCCTTCGCCACCTCTCTCTTTGCCATGCACCTCATCTCCTTATACTCCTGTCTACTTTCTTCATCGCTCTGACAATCCCACTTCTTTGCCAACCTCTTTCTCTGTATACTCTCCTGTACTTCCTCATTCCACCACTAGGTCTCCTTGTCCTCCTTCCTCTTTCCAGATGTCACACCAAGCACCTTTCTAGACATCTCCTTACTAGCTCTGCTGTAGCTACCCATCTATTTGATAACTCTTCACTGTCACCCAGTGCCTGTCTTAACTCTTCCCTGAACTCCACCTCACAATTACCCTTTTTCAATTTCCACCATTTGAACCTTGGTGCTGCCCTCACGCTCCTCCTCTTCTTGATCACCAATGTCATACTAAAAACCACCATCCTACACTGCCTAACTACACTTTCCCCTGCTACCACTTTACAGACAAATTCTCATATCTGTAAGGAAAATAAGGTTGCACTTCTTGAAGTAAACTTGATTGCTTTGACGGCCATCCTCTATTGATAAAGTGATTGAGCTTCTGTAAAACAGTATCTGAGGCTGTATGATTTCTAAGCTCATCAAGAGAAGTGGAAGAAAAATGTCTCACTTCCATGACTTCAAAATCAAGTTGCTCATTCTTTTGCTCTTTAGTGGTATTTCTGGGTGATTTGGATAATGTATCAGCAAGATAAAGAAGTTTGCCTTTTGTGTAGACAAGACTGAAATTATATGTTTGCAATCTCAACATCATACGTTGTAATCTAGCTGGAGCTACATGCATAGGCTTTCTCAAATCAGGGACTAGATGTTGGTGGTCTGTTTCAATCTGGATAGGTCTACCATAAATATAATCATGGAACTATGAACATGCAAACATAATTGCCAAAAGTTCTTTCTCTATTTGAGAATACTGCATTTCAGTGTGGATTAGAGTTCTGGATGCATAGGCAACTGGTTGACTCTCTTGAAGAAAGACTGCACCAAGACTAAATTTCGAAGAATCACAGGAAAGAGTAACTGGTTTGTTAACATCATAGTATGAGAGTTGGTGGAATGGCAATTCTCTGTTTCAGGACATCAAATGCTCTCTGGCATTGTTCTAACCATGACCAGTTTACATCTTTATAAGTCAGCTCTCTAAAAGGTGCTGCAAGTTGACTTAAATCTGGAATGAACTTGCCTAGATAGCTAACCACACAAAGAAAACGCTGAAGGGTTTAAACATTGCCTGGAGCTGGCATGTCAAGAATAGCAATTTGCTTGGAAGGCTCTGATCATAAGCCTGAACTGGTAAATAAGTGACCAACATAAGTAACTTCTCGTAACCTGAATTTGCACTTCTGAGGGTTCAGCTTAAGATTCACTTGACATGCTCTTTCCAGAACTTTCTTGAGGTTTCTGTCAAGCTTCACCATTACCTCCTACTAAAAGATCTACTATAACAGCACAAGGATACCCAGAAAAAATGTTCTCCACTGCATGTTTAAAGACTTCAATGGGAGAATGTATCCCAAATGGCATTCGCAAAAATCTGTACCTCCCAAAAGGAGTATTGAATGAAGTAAGCAATGAGGATTTCTTGTCAAGCAAAATTTGCCAAAATTAACTCTTTGCATCTAAGACAGAAAAAAACAGTGGTATTTCGCATCAGAGCTGCAATTTCTTCGAATATATGCATTGGATGATGAGGTCTTTTCAGTGCTTTGTTCAAATCTCATGGATCAATACATATTCTGATATCATCTGAGCTTTTCTTATGAGCTACCACCATGGAAGATACCCATTCAGTTGGTTCTTCAACTGGACAAATTATATCTTGCTACACCATTTCATCTAGCTCGGCTTTGACTCTGTTCTGCATAGCTATGGAACTTTCCAGGCTGGTCAGACAACTGGAATGACATCTGGGTCTAACTTCATGGAAAACACAACTGGAAGCTTGCCTAGTTTGTCTTTGAGAAGATCAGCATAGGTAGAAAAAACACACTGGGTGAAATTATTTTGATTTATTTTTACATTTGTTAACCGGGTTAGTCCAACTGGGCCCAGAGAGCCCTTTTTCAGTGGAGACCCAAGGAAAAGAGCTCCAGTATTTATTTATTTAAATTAGAACAAAGGTATTTCAAACTAACATTGTTAACTTCCTTATTAAATGAAAGCAGTCCCACTTTCAAACTGTTTCTGAGGCCTAATAATGATTGTACCTGACTTTACACCACATAAAACAACAAGCGTAGCTTCTCCCAGCAGAGCAACACGAAAGTACTACTGAGCCTTCAGTGTGAATCTCTCACCACCATAAGAAACAAGCTTTTCACCAGCACATACTCTAGCAAATGTTTCTGCAGATATAACACTGCACTTTAAACCTGTGTCAGCTTTGAGCTCTGTGGGTTTTCCATTTATCCGAACAGTACATAAGACTTCATTCCTTACCCATAAATCTACTGCACTGGCTGCTTCATTAAGCAATGACACACTGTCAACATAAAAAGTAGAGTCATAACTTTCTAACTGATCAACTTGTTTTATGGAACGGTCCCTTTTAATGAAAGAATGTGCCCCTTTTGATTTACAAAACCTTTTGAAATGATTCCACTTATTGCATTTGTGACATTGCTGACCAAAAGCTAAACATTTTTCCCTTTTACGCTCATGATTTCCACCACAATTATGACAGTCAGCAATAAAACTGGGTGGGGTCCCATTCTTTGAGTTTGCTGACTCACTCTTATGCTTCACTGAGACTGTGTGTGCTCTGGAATTTGCTAGAAAGGTATGGGGTTTCACAGTGACTGTTTCAGGGTTTACAGCTGTTGCCATGTGCTTGGGCCTGTTTCTTTTAATCACGTGCTGCATACTATCAACACGGGCCTTAGAAGTTACTGGAAGGACATAGCTCTCATTTGTAAGCATGTGTGTCTGCTTTTCTGTCAAGTTCATATATCTGGCAAATCTCAGTGGCCTTATTCATAGTTAAATCACTGTCACAAAGCATAAATGTTTCAAACATCACCAAATCTGTACGTTTTAGCTTTGTTTCTCAAATCAGTTATATATGCTGCAAAAGTTTCACCAGGCTTTTGATCCCTTGTGTAAAATAAGTGACTTTCTACTGTAGCATTTGTTTGGGGTTACACATTTCTCTAAATTTACGTTTTTAAGCACTCTGGGTACACCCTTGACTCAATCGGTACAACTATATGACCTCTCTCCTGCAAAGACAGCAGGTGCATACACTAATGAATGCTCCCTTTCTATGGCTTCTGAACCAGCTAAACTAAGTAGAATAAATGCCTTTGTATGCTCATCTTTATCAGAAAATGCAGCTTGTATGAAAATATCATACAATATTGTCACACGTAAGTGGACCTGGTTTACAAAATCCGTCTGCCATGCCAACAAATTATGCCCAAACACACTGAAAAATACGGCCCTTGTAATTATATATGAACAAGCTCACAGCCAGCACTTGTAATAACATTAAAATGCACAATAAACAATACAAAATACTGTACTTTGCAAAATATGCTTTGTAATGGCCGAACTCTGCAAAATAACTGTACTGTAATACTGCACAAACATGCAAACACTTCATATACTTCAGACAACTCGAATATCTTTGATTAATGCGAAAAAGTAGTGATTAGCAAAAAAAAAAAATGCAGTAGTTTCCCTTATTTTATTCATTTTATGCGATTCAAACTTTATTTCAAACATTTTGCATAGCTATTTTGAAAATTTCTGTTAATGCGTCATAATATTGGATATTTATTTTACTTAGAAATTCATTTAGAGCGTTAAGAATGCCTTGTTTCATATTTTGTGAATAAAAAATAGTTTGAGCAAGTTTTAATCCCTGAAATTCATTTCTGACCTGTTTTGCGAGTTATATGTGCAGTAGGGATGATTCACTCCTTTATACTGCTCCAGTCTTAACTGAGTTCTTTCTCAGTCCGGAATCTCGATTTCTGGATCCCATTCTGATACCACGTCCCTTTTAGACATGACACTTCTGATGCCATGTCGATCGTCCCGCTATAGTACAGATGACGAACAGGCTTGGTAGTTCATTTATACACTTTATTACATCGAAACACATTAGCATGGACAGCAACATTGCAAAATATTAATTTATTATTTATTTCACATTTGTTAACCGGGTTAGTCCAGCTGAGCCATAAGACACGTTTTCAGTGGAGACTCGAGAAGATTATGTCTAGCTTGTCCTATTTGGCAAATATAGCCAAAGTAAATTATGCTGCTGCAGTACAAACTGCATCTACAGAATAATTTTAGAAAACTGCTGTTGAAGCTGATAGTGATGTTGTGGAAAGATCTTTTGGGTTGTTAATTATTTTTGAAGAGTATGCAAAAGATATACAGTCTGATAGTCAATTCCACGGTGTTGTGTTGGAGATGTTTTGACCTTAGTTTGAAGGGAGTAAAGGCTACAAACAGCCGAGAGACCTCCCTTACTGTATTTGTCCTACAAAGGTAAAATCACAATGGTCTATGCAGAAGATACTCTCCCTTACTGGGGTAATTATGGAAGAACACAATAGATAAAACAGATTGATACAGATTCATCTATGTTGCTATCTTGGGAACAAAGAAAAGATTTGTTCATAGTGATACCGAACATATACAGAGTAGAAGAAGATAGGGCTTGTGATTCTGATTTTCACTTAGCTAAAGTGGTAACTACTAAAAAGCGTCTTCTAGAAAAGTAATTTTAGAATTACAGAAGATGGTGGCTCAAGGAAGGCACTAGTCAGTGATTCTATTACAAACTTTAGATCCCAAGGAAGAGAAGGATATTTTATAGGATGATGTAAAAGGAAGGACCCTTTTAAAAATACATTGCAAAGCTTTTGAGCTACTAGAAAGTAAAACTGGAAGGTGCTCTGACAAAGGGGGATACTGCCAGCACAGCGATCTGGAATTTTGTAAATAATTATGTCATTTGTGAGCATCAACATGATTTATATAAGATGCTTGTGTTACAACTGTATTAGAACTGTATGTAATATGTGTATATCAAACTGGTTTGTACACAGATGTGTGTTAAAAAAGGTATTTTATAAAGTGCTTGTGTTTAAAATGTAACCAAAGTGTGCCCTGCTGGAAGAGATTAGAAATGTACATGCACTATTGTAACTGTTTAAATGTATATGTATATATTTTAAGAGTAGATACTGGAATACAGGAAGTTAACTTCAGAAAAACAGCTGAAATTAAATTACTTTATGGGCTAGTCCGGAGACATATCTGTACTAGGGAGCTTTCAGTATTGTCTTTGGGGTGAACTAATTACGACCTCTGAAAGTATGAAGGAATTCAATTGGCTCATGATCTGAGGTCTATTATTTACACAGGTAGATGCTAAATACTGCCAAGCTACCAGAAGTGGGGGGTTTCACCTGGGACAGAGTCAGATGACAAGAAATTATGTCATTCTGCAAACTATCCCAGCAGTAATATTTGAACTATTAATTTGAGGAGTCTCTCATGGAGACAGTGCTATTTAAACAAAAAAAAAAAAAAATCTTGCTTTTTTCCCACTTTCTGAAATTTAAAAAAAAGTTCAGTTACAGATTTGCTGTTCTGAACTGTTTGTAAGTTTCTTGGAGGCCATTGCTTGCTTTGGCTAAAGGGAAGTCTCTGTGTTCATCAGTGGCAGTGGTAAACACTGAACAGCCTGCCTGCCCCTGTGGGAGTGGTTACTGCCTAGAAACTGTAGTTTTATTGGCCATTTTGGGTCAATTCCAAACTCCTTGATGCCCCTCTCTTAAAACCCGATTGCCTTGTGGTTTTGGCATCTTTTCAAACTTGTTGGCTGTTGGTGAAGCACCCACCAAGAGGAGAAAACGCTGAGAGAAGAACATATCTAGAGCCTGTTTACTGCATTTCCTGTGTTGCACTTATTTTAAAATAGTTTTTTTCTTAAAACATGCATTTTACATGTCTCTGGCCTAGCACTCAAGTGTGGGGTCATTTATTGCACTGTTCTAACTTGTTGCTGCTTGTGGATCTCTGCTATCTTTAAACAAAACAAACAAAAAAATCTTGTTTTTTTCCCCACTTTCTGAAATTTAAAAAAAAAGTTCAGTTACAGATTTGCTGTTCTGAACTGTTTGTAAGTTTCTTGGAGGCCATTGCTTGCTTGGGCTAAAGGGAAGTCTCTGTGTTCATCAGTGGCAGTGGTAAACACTGAACAGCCTGCCTGCCCCTGTGGGAGTGGTTACTGCCTAGAAAATGCAGTTTTATTGGCCATTTTGGGTCAATTCCAAACTCCTTGATCCCCCTCTCTTAAAACCCTCTTTTGCACGTTTTTGCGCATAGTGCAGCATCGGGCAGTGCCGCTTAATCAGGTTTAAACTATTCCCGGCTCCACAAAGTCTGCTCTTCACTCTTTCCCTTAGAACTGTTCCAAATCGCAAAGTAAGCACTCTATTTTCCTTCTAAAACCCAACAGTAGCTAGGATAAGTGTCTTATAAGTAAGCACTAATAAACTAAAGCACTACAACCTCTTATACTCCCTTTAAGTAATTGGCTCCCTATTGGTCCTTTTTGATCAAGTCAAAGTAATTCCTTATACTATTCTGGCATGTCCAAAAGTCAGTTTCAGGTTTACTCTCCAGTCCAGCTGGTGAATATGGGAATCTTGAGGCAATGTTACAACTGCCTTATGTACACAGATCACCCTCTCCTCTTCCCAACAAGCTCAAATATATGTGAGAGATGCAACTATATAGCCAAACTGGAGGCTGAGCTCTCTCAACATAGTACTGGCACTCTCAACATAGTACTGGCACAGTCAGTCTGGAGGAGAAGGTAATCACACACACCACAAATCCAGTCTCACATAGACCTATCGCAACAGCAAACCAAACACATAAACACACAAAAACATACTCGGAGGCTCTAAATAAAAATCTGCCCAAGCAACACAGACCTCCAAAGCAGACATCCAAGCAACTGCTACCCCACAACAATACCCACGTATCACATAGTTCACAAAGTCAGTGTGCCACACAGTCACAGCCCTTAAGGCTAAACAACACACCTAATACACTTGTAATAGGTGACTACTGTCAGACACACTGACAAGGCTGAACAAGGAGAAGGTCACTGTAAGCTGCCTGTCGGGTGCCAGGATCCTCCACATAACACAAGCACTCAGGTCACTCCAAAGCAAGTACAAATATGACTCTGTCATTATCCATGCTGGTGTGAATGACCTGAGACGTACCACCCTGGATTACATGAAAAGAGACATAGAGGAGCTCTCTGATCATATGGCCCAGGCCGGTATGACCCTGACCTTGAGTAGCATCTTACCCTCACCAAGAATGATACCACAGTATAAAAACAAAATGATCAATTTCAACAACTGGCTAAAGTATTGGTGTCACTCAAAGGGGATCAATGTGTCTGTCAGCCTGGGATGACATGCTTGACAAGCCACGTTGCTTCACTAGGGATGGCTTACACCTGTCACCCCTGGGTTTTCGAATACTGGCAAACGCTCTTGCTACTCTCATAGTGCCTTTTGTAGGCAAGGCTCAAAAGACAAACCCACCTCCTTAAACAACACAAGGAAAAAGAAACTAAGGGTAATGCTGCTCAACGCCAGAAGTCTAAACCTCAAGATGCACACACTCGAGGCTCTCCTCAGTATGGAGAATATTGATATCTGTGCAGTAACAGAAACCTGGTTCAAGGCTCCCAAGAGCACCCCAGCACTACCAAGCTATACCTCATATCATGCTTTTCAGCCTCAAAACTTGGACCGAACCACAAGAGGAGGGGGAGTATCCATATTCATCAAAGATACCCATACCTCCAGGCTAGTGGCACTGCACAAAGCATCTGAGACCATCCATGTGCAACTAACAGTGGGCAAAAATTGTAGCCTGCTACAGACCACCCTCCCAAACTCAGGAACCCCACTCGGCTTTCCTGAAGACACTGGAGAATATGAAGGTCTCTCTAAACACCATTATATTGGGTGACTTTAACTACCCAAACATAGACTGGGAGCACTACTCAAGCCCCAACACCCTATCCCAATGGTTCCTAGAATTTATAAACTCAAATGCTATGGAACAACTGGTCACTACTCCCACAAGAGGGGAAAACATATTGGACCTGATTATCACCAAAATGGGGACTCTATGTTCCATACCAGAGGTATACCCCTCATTGGTAAGATCTGACCATAAATTAATCACTATGGACATCCATATTCCGTCCCTACCCTCAGCAAAGGAAACCACGGTCAAAAACTTCTCAAAAGCAAACTTCCCACTTCTCAAAACCGAGGTGGGAGCCCAGGGGCCAGTGGAAAATACGGCCCAAACCGCAGAATCCTTTACAAACACATTCTATGGATACCTACAGAAATGCATGGATCGTGCTATCCCAAATAAAACCAAGACACACTCCTCCAAAGGCAGGAGACCTGTCTGGTGGACCCCAGCCAAAAATAAGCTGTACAACAGGAGGAGGAAGCTACTACATGACAGAGCAAAATCCCTGAATGGGAAGGCAACTCTGATCAGTACTAGCAAGAAACTACAATCCCTCATAAAATCATCTAAGGCTAGCTACGAAAGAAAAATTGCACAAGACGCTAAAGCTAATCACAAGGCTTTCTTTAGTTATGTCAGAAACCTGGGTGGAAACTCCCAGATAAGCTCTGAGTTACTGCAAAATGACAAAAAATACACTGAACCCACAGAAATTGGCAACATCCTGGCAGACAGGTTCAGTGCAAACTCCCCTCCCCCCCAAATGAGCAAATGACTATCCCAACAGAGTGTAGCCTCCCTGACATCACAGATGCACAGGTGAGAGCTGCCCTCTCCAAAGCAAAATACACAGCATCAATGGGACCGGATGGTGTCCCGGGCTGCGTTTTACATGAGCTCCAAGAAGAACTGAACCCTCACTTAAAATCACTGTTCAGTCTCAGCCTTACAATAGGATATGTACCCAAAGAATGGCATACAGCAACAGTGGTCCCACTCCATAAAGGTGGTGCCACAACGGAACCTGGAAACTATCACCCTATAAGCCTAACTAGCCTGGTCTGCAAAGCTATGGAGCGTATCATCATGGAACTCATAAACAAAGACATTGGGAACCTCCAAACACTGGATCCTACTCAATTCGGCTTTGTTAAGGGCAGATCTTGCCTCTTGAACCTGGTCAATTTCTTTGAAACAGTCACCAAAGCCATAGACGAAGGGAAGGTAGTCCACACAGCCTACCTTGACCTTGCAAAAGCCTTTGACACAATACCCCACTCAGGCATCATAAATAAGCTCACCAGCTTAAATATCAACCCCTATGTCACAAGATGGGTTGCAAACTGGCTTAGGGATAGAACCCACATGGTCAGAATTGCAGGTGCCATGTCAGACTCTAAACCAGTTAGAAGTGGCGTCCCACAAGGCTCAGTCCTGGGACCTCTCTTGTTCGGTATATATCTCTCTGAGGTACAGGCTAACACAGGAGGACTATGGCTGACAAAGTTTGCAAATGACTGCAAACTGGGGGCCATAATCGACTCGCCGGTGACACAAGCATCCTCCAAAAAGGTCTCACAGAGACGGATAACTGGTGCCAGAGCCATGGCCTAAAGCTAAATGCCAAAAAGTGCATAGTCATCCCCTTTGGGCAAAACAAAGTGCCCACAAATTATCACATAGGTGGTAATCCATTAAGTACGGAACAAGTAATTAGGGACTTGGGGACCCAAGTAGATTGCAATCTCTCCTTTGACAATCACATTGCCAAAGTTGTTAGAAAGACATTCTATATAGCCCACCTTATCATGAAGGGGTTCACATCTAGATCAAGAGAGGTCATTGTGCCCCTCTACTCATCACTCATCAGGCCCATAATTGAATACAATGCCCCATTTGGGATGTACCTTACCCGACACCTGCTACAACTAGAAAGACCCCAAAAGTACCTCACCAAGAGGATCAAGGGACTCAAACAGATGTCCTACGCAGTTAGGCTAAAGAAACTCCAGCTCTACTCAGTTGCTTACCGCCTACTCAGAGGCGATCTGTGTCTGACGTATAAAGCCATGTCCAACCCAGTATTAATGGACATGCTCCACCTCAAGAAATCCAAATCCATCAGAGCTACACACTCCAGTGACTTAAACCTCAGCACAGAAATAAATAGAACATGCTGGAGGGACAGATTCATATCCCAGAGGCTCCCCTCACTCTGGAACAAAATCCCAATCCATGTCAGACAGAGCCCCTCAATGACCCTCTTCAAGAAGAATCTTGACGTTTGGATGGGAGATCGTAAATTTACCCCTGGGATCTCTTCTGTGTCACTGCTAGACAGACGCATGATAAACTAATCTTAAATGGGCTATCTTCTGTGACCTACTATACAGAGGCACAGTCAACTAATCTAAGATGGGTGGCGAAAGCCAAACACACTCTGGCTAGGCTTGTAAATGTCCTAGGGCAGACAGCCTAGTATCAACCTATGAACCTATGAGTGTGTCAGCTACTTGGGCAGGGACATGAAGCACTGGTTAGACAGAGGGTGCTGGAGGTCTTAGCTTGGACACTCAATGAGATGTCAACTCTATAGCTGTGTCAGTGGAGAGTCTTACTCGGGATCTAGAGAAAGAAGGAGAAACCAGCCCAAGACTGACTGTGGTTTCTGTGTGCTCTTAAGGGAACTTTCACTTGATGCAGAGCTGCATCTGGAAGTGTGTGTGTGTGTGTGTGTGTGTGTGTGTGTGTGTGTGTGTGTGTGTGTGTGTGTGTGTGTGTGGTGTGTGTGTGTGTGTGTGTCTGTGTGTGTGTGTGTGTGTGTGTGTGTGTGTGTGTGTGTGTGTGTGTGTGTGTGTGTGTGTGTGTGTGTGTGTGTGTGTGTATTTGCTGTCCTCCCAGTGTACATCCCTCACTGTTGCCAGTGGTGAGGATTGAGGCTCCTTGATTACTAGTCCAGTAATGGGTTGTCACAGTTGCATTGAAAGTTGGAAATGGATGTCAATTTCAATAGTAAAATAAGCGAAAACAGCATCAAACAAGTTAGACAGGAAATGGAGAACTGTTGGAATAGGGGCAGAGAAAAGGTCTATAACCTTATTAATTGTTCTATACAGAGAAATGCTTCTGCTTACATATTTACACTTGATAAGTGGATTATTTTTATTATTATTACTGCTGACAGAATGCAAACTGCATTCTGGGATGAGACAGGATCATCGAGCATCAGTGGAACTGGAGATACCATGCGGTTAATTTGAGGTGGCATAAAGTCTGGGTGAGGCTGTCTGTTCTGGTGAAAAAGAAGATCTGGTTGGAACTCCAGAAGCCATGGCTGATTTATCAACTGAGATCTGAGCCAGAGAAACCAGATTTGCATGGGTCAGAACAGGCCAATGAGGATGACTCTGGCTTTACACAGAGACTTTCTTCAGAAACTTGGTTATTAGAAGAAGTAGGGGAAAGGGAGAAAGGATCCCAGTGGAGTCGATGAAAGACCACAGCATCTCTCAGCAACTTCCATTTGGGAGGGATCAGGGCAACATAGCTACTGCATTTAGTATTGCACAGGGAAGCAAAAAAGTCACAGCAAGGCTGGTCCCAGCAGCTGAACATTAGCTGTGCTATGTAGAAATGAAAGAGTACTTGTACTTAGAATGTATTTGCCAAGTCTAATAGCTAGGCAGTTGATTTTTCCCACAGGATGTGCGCTGTGATAAAAAAGTTGGGCAAAGCCATTACCTGCTGCCATACCCTTATGGACTCTCTCCAATGGGGGTAAGATTTGTCTTTTTCTTGCTTCAATATGTACACTACCATTCATGCTGTCTGACTGTATGGGAATCACTATTGGAGGAAGGACATTCTGAAATTTCCATAATGCCATGGGAACTTCCCTCATTTCCAAGATACTAATGGGAACATTGGTTTCTGCTTCTGTCTATGTCACTTGGACCATTCTCCTCTCATAATGCCTCCTACCCCACAGAATAGGTGCCTGTGGTCACTGTCACTGCTGGGGTTGGAAGAATGAAAGATCTCCTTAAGGACATTGCTGGAAAGATCAACCATCAACTCAGACTGGGTCTGCAAAGTTAAGTTAGATTCCAAGGAGCACTGAGGAGATCTGGTAGATGGGACCACTGAATGCTCAGAATCCACTGAAGGATTGTCGTCAAAAACCTGCATGGGCAACCATGGTTGATGCCATTAGACCGAGAACTTTTAGACCCAAAAAGATATGGGGGTGACTTACAAGACACTGGATTATGATGCTGAGGGGTTGAATTCTGTTGTGAGAGAGGTTTTCAATGCAGTTTGTTGTGTCCAGATGGCAACCTATGAACACAACAGATTCAGGAGACTGAAGGTATGACTTTTAGTTGACTAAAATACCCAAGAACAAGCAGAGCTGTAGCAAGTCCTCTCTGGCTTCCAAGAGGCACTCCATGTTTGTAGCATCTAGCAGTCAATCATCTAAGTATGGGAACAAGCAGATCTCTTTCAGTCATAGATGGGCTACAAACCTGCTTGGTGAACACTAGGGGGCTGATCTGTAGTGAAGTTAAAGGGCACGGCTCTGAACTGAAAGTGACGGGTCCCCATCTAGAGGTGCGAAATTCTTCTGAAAGCAATGGCACTGCTGATGTGGAGGCAAGTACTCAGAATGCCAATCAAGCTATCCAATCATTTGCCGTCATGCAGGGCAAAATTAACATTCAGAATGGGGTTTTGCTGATATACTGATATAGGCCCCTGAGATCCAAGAATGTTTTGAGGTCCTTGTTTTTCACTGGAACCAAAAGGAATACTGAATAGATTCCTGACTCTCCTTCCTCGGGGGGGGGGGGGTTCTTTTGGATGGCTCTTTTCTCCAACAGAGTGGCTAGCTCTGTTTTTGCTGCTTTACATTGGAACATCTGGAACCAGTAGGGTTTGACAAGCAGGAGGTTGGGCAAAGGATAACATACAACCTCTGGATAAGATTTCTTTCACTCAGTTGTCCTTCATGATGGCCATCGAAACAGCTGATTGGAGAGAAAAGTGATCCCTGGCTGCCTCTGAAGGTGAGAAGCTAGGCAAGCACTCAGGAAAACTGTGATTATTTAACTGAAAAATGTCTTCGAAATATGGTGTCCATTGGAGGTGCTGCTTCCGTCATGGCTGCCCTTGGCAAAGAAGGAGTCAAAGGGTTGTCACTGGGATTTGTCAAACCATAGGAACTTGTACCTGTTGCAGAATCTTTAAAGAGTATTAAATAGAACACCTAAGGCAGACGTCTTTCCTTCTTACTCGTACCACTTCAGTTCTCTTTGACCAAGGACCCAAAAGAAAGAAGATCCCTTCTAAAGGGGCATTGGTAAATGACACATTAAAATTATCTGCAAAATACCAAAGGCAGAGCCAAGTATGATGCCTCAATGTAATGCTAGTCCTCAACTCTCTCATTGCCTCATATTCTGCATTAGGTTAGAGTCTCATGAGGAAGGTAGACATATTTAGTATTGTAGCCCCACTGGACTCCATCTGTTTTTTTTATATTACTCTGCAGTGGATGGCTTTCACAGAGAGTCTAAAGCTTGTTTTTCTAAATCTCTTTGGGAAGGATGCATGTGTGTGGCATACTTCAACTCCTTCAGGATGAAATTAACCATAGTGTAGGTGCATATCTCTCATCCTCTTAGAACAAAAATTCTGGGCAAAGCCAAAAACAATGGGGAAACAGAGGTTCAAAATCAGGAACAAATGTTAAATATTGTTATTGTAAACTTAAAAAGTCAACAAAATATTAGGTTTTGAATTAGCATGCATTTCTAAAGGATATGAAGTCTGAAACTGAAATGTCTGCCATGATTTAGTGACTACAATCCTCAATGATTTGCCAGAAAAACAGCAATTTTATGAGGAAAAGACCAAAAATTTGATACAAAAATCTGAATATTCTGCAAAATTCCAGACAGTTGAGAGATATACGTAGGTGCATTTCCCCATTTTATCCATTGTTCTGGACTTCTGGTTTAGTGGATGGACAGTGGCTGTATCACCTGGCAGTTCTCTCCTGGTAGTTGCTGCTATGACTATGGAGTTCATCAGAGAGCCCTTCTGCAGCACTACCTATCCTTAGGGGGGTAGAGTACCTTGTCTAGCATCCTGGGGGGAAAGACTCAATGGAAAACAGTTCCTGCCATGCACTCCTAACCAAGCCTATAAGATTGTTGTGGTAGGAGGTATCATCCAGGAGGTAGAAGGCACAGTACTGTAAGCCACAAACACCACTTCCTCACCCTGAAAGGGAGGACCATTGGGCCAAGTTCCCCTCTGCTGCATTAATTCAAAGATTTTTTCCCAAACCTGGTGTCTTCTAAAGGGGGATGGGGGATCCACTTGATCATACAAGTCAATGTTATAGGTTTACAACTTCAATGGCAGTCCATATGCCTCCTTTTGCATGCCTTCTTCAAGGGAATACCTACAGGAGGCTTGTTCAAATCTCCAGAAAACTAAACTAAGTTTGAGCCTAGGAAGGCACTTTAAGGGCTTCTGTCCAGCTCTTTCCATGGGACAACTGACAAGATGGGTGAAGGACTGATTGCTGGGTACTAGGACATGGAAATTATCTTAGTGGAGGCTCTGTAGACTTTCTTGAAGATGAGGCAATCACCCTCTTGACAACTCTGAAAGTCAACCATTCTGCACCTGAGGCCCCCATCACAGTAATGCGTGCATACCCACCAAAGTTAATATAAACAGCACAGATGATGGAACTTCTAGTACAGAAGACATAGATGGCTACAATACAAAGACTGCAGCAGCCACTTCTAACACCAAGGATGCAGACAAGATTGCCACCAAACGAGTCTGCCCTGTATACTGTGCAGAAGGATCAATGCTAAATGGTCAGCTCCAGGACTCCATTGATGTCAAAGAACTCGTCATCACAAGTCTCAGATGACTACAGGTCAGTGCCAAGGTGGGAGTCATAGGATGGCACTGAACTCACAGGCTCCAAAACCAGTAGTGCCAAAACATGGACTGAGGAAGAAGCAAGTATAGGAGACTGTGGATCAACCCAATCCATCCTGGAGATTAAGAGGGATTGGATGACACCCATCTCAGTTTGAGCCTTCAGGAAAGCCCTCAGCATTCTATCTCACTCCAAGTCCAAAGGCCTAGAAGGTCATGAAGGAGGAAGTGGAAGGAGAGCAAGTTAAAAGTCGAGACAACTCCTTCTTGGAAAACTGCCTACTCAACATCTTTTTTTGTTCATCTGTCTCACCATTCAAGCTGAACATGGAGGCATCAGGAAAAGCATAGGTGTCAATGTTGATCGTGGCTGTGGAATGCAAAACTGAGGGCACATGGGATGAAAAAGAGTACATGTGACAGTGGTCATGACAGTAAATTGGGGAAATCAGAAGCTGAAAATTGAGAAATAACAGAAAGTAGTGGAGCGTTGGTGTGAGTGAAGAAAACAAATGTATGAATCAAGAGATCAATGTTAATATCAGATGAACTGAAGTAAACTGGTACAAAGTGTCAGGGGTAGTATGTGACAAAAGAATGCAAAGAAGCTGAAAATAAGATGAAGAAAACAGTAATGAGTCCAATTCTTCAGTATGGCACAGAAACCTGGGCAGTGAGTGCAGAGCAGCTAAAGGTAGCTTGAGATGATGGAGAGTAACTGCCTAAAATGGGTAGTAGGATGCACACTGATGGACAGAGCACAAGCCAAAGTAGCCCCAGCTGTAGAGAAGGGCAAGGAGAACAGTCACTGGTTTGGTCATATCTGCAGGAAAGCAGAAGACAATTTGGTAAAACAAATTTGGGAGAGACAGTCAGTAGGCAAAAGAAGATAAGAACGTCCATCCAAGAAATTGATGGATCACATGACAGAACACCTGCAGCAATCAGGCATGACTGTCAAACACAGTAGGGAAGAGGTTATGATTCAATTCAAGAGATACGGTGTTACACATGGTCATCGACGTCCTGTATAAAAATGCAACTACCTTTTTACAGCGTCATGAAATATTTCAGCAACTCTAGTACACAATAACTTTTGTGACATGTTAAAAATAAATATGTACAT
This sequence comes from Protopterus annectens, assembly GCF_019279795.1. Lineage (NCBI taxonomy): Eukaryota > Metazoa > Chordata > Ceratodontiformes > Protopteridae > Protopterus > Protopterus annectens. The sequence continues at coordinate 1,862,783,472 of NC_056725.1, forward strand.
TGAAAAGTTGGCATCTGTCACATTTTCTTTTTACTACTCTTGCACTCAAATAATACATACATTTTGACTACATCATAGTGCAAACGTGCATTTTAAGCACCAAGAAATGTGTTGTTTCCTTAATCTGCATATACTTGAGAAGTCCCTCAAAGTTATCCTTGCAGCAATCATGGTGTACATAGACTGCTATTGCAAACCAAAGAATGATGGGAAAAAGTTTAACATGGTGTTTATTTGCTGCAGAATTGTAAACGATAACAAGAAAAGTCAGGTAATTTGAGTAAGCGGAGGTCTATCAACTGAAGTGCCTTATGTGTGGAGTCTGCATGTCCTACAAGGATGCATGAGGGTTTTTTCCTCTGGGTACTCCAGTTTCCTCCCACCTCCCAAAAGTATGCAGTAGGCTGATTGGGCAATTCTAAATTCATCCTTGGGAGTGCATGCAGTGTGTATATGACATGAAAGAAAGGCCTGTCAATCTGCTTCCTTTCCCTACTTGCTAATAAACTCCATGAATGGAAATAAGAGTGCATGGGGGCGGGGTCACAATGGAAGTTGGCTGCCCCTCAAAAGCACTGATGGATCGATCCAACAGTCTTTACAATCACTTGGAGGTGAGAGATTACATTTAAATGCTAAATGCATTCTGGGCTTTCACAAATTATGTAAATGTATACATTTGTTGCAAGCTTATACAATGCAAGTGCCCAGTGATCATGACTTAGTGGTCACATATTAGCTGAACTAAATGTTTTTCTTTATGTAGTTGTGAATTTTAATGGTGGGAGAGGATGGGACAAGAACATCAAGTAGTCAGTGCATGAAATTGTTATGCGGCTGAATGTTACTGAGCTCATATGCTCATCTGTGAACTTTATGAACTGCCCTTCAAAAAGTTTGGCTGCTATAAAGCCATGGTGATATTTTTTCTTCTACCATACAAATTTATTTTTGAAGGAAGATAATAAACTGCTTGCTTTGATTCTGAAGGAAAACTTATTCTGTTAACTTTGGAAGGTAGAGTGTACTGTATTTGTGATGCCCGTGCGCTGGCCCAGTAATCAAGGAGCCTCAATCCTCACCACTAGCACCAGTGAGGGAGTGCACATTGGGAAGGATAACAAGTACACACACAGAAAAGTACAATTTCCCTTAACAGCGCACAGAGATCACAGTCAGTCTGGGGCTGGTTTCTCCATTTCTCTCCAGATCCCCAATAAGACCCCCACTAGCACAGCTATAGGGTCCACATCTCAGCCTAGTGGTCAAGCTGAAACTTCCAGCACCCTCTCTGTCCAACCAGTGCTTTGTGTCCCTGCCCAATTAGCTCACACACAAACTTTAAGATACAAGTTGTATACAAACACACAGACACTCGTGGGGAAGGCTGGCACAGGTTCTCCAGCTATGCCCCTTCCTGCCAGGCTATAAGGTAGTAATCTACTGCTACCAACCACTGGTATCAGCTACCAATATGGTCCTTACCAAACAGTGTCCAATTTTACTGTGCATTATTATTATTATTATCCAATTAGTACAATGAACAGCAAGGCTTATTGGGGTGGCTTGGACAGTATCCCTATATATATGCAATGTACTCTGGAGCTTACATTATCTCTACACAAAACAGCCACAGTTGAAAGGTTTAAAAATATTTAATAATAATAAAAACACAGGAAAAATCTCCTCAATTCAACACAGTGCTAGTCAAAAGAGTTCAGACACAGGAAAATGCTTAAAATAATACTGTAGAATAGTCTGACATACATATAGAAAACAGCTAGTCTAATCTTACTATTTTCTATCTATTTCTAAGAGAAACAATGTTCTAAATAACTTGCATACATACAGCAGAAAGCAAAGTACTGGTGAGATGTGATGTGTTCAGGTTCAGACAAAATCCAAAATGCTCTAATTCTCTGAGAAAGTCTTAAATTGATAACTCATCACTGCTGACTCATTTTAGATTACATCATTCTTGATACTTCTCTGGTTTAATTTCCCAGGCTAACAGAAACTCAGAGTTTAACAGTTCTTTGATCTTGTACCTGGCCAGGAAGCCACAGCAATAAAAGACATTATACATGTAAAATCTAGCAATTAACTCTGGTTTCAAAAGAATAGAAGGAATTTGCTGGTCCAGACATTATGTCTCCGAGATTGAGATCAAACAGTCACACAATGCTTGAGTTATCAGCTTTCTTCCAGCAGAGTGCACTGTGGTCATATTTTTGAAGCTCAATACAACATATAGTTTTAATCAGAACATATAGTTCTTTTTTTTACATTTGTAAAACCAGCCTGTGGATTATATTAATATTTAGAAATCACACAGAATTATTTAAACGATTCCATCTGGCTAGGCTGGTAGTCTTTCAGTTTTTCACATTTCCCCCCTCCCTGAGAACTCAAGCAAGTTTTTCAAGTGACCCTTGAGAAAATGTTGCTTGAGAGGGTTAGGTCTATCTGAGTACACCTTACCCCATTCCCTGGCTTGAGACCCCATCTGTGTTGGCATTGCTAATCCCACTGCGGAGCTCCACTGAGATATCATATGCTTACAACCCTAGGCTCCATCTTAGCAATTTAGCATTTTTCTGGCTGGCTCTGTGTAACCATGCTAAGGGGTTTGGATCTGCAACTGCAGTGAATTTCCTTCCATACAGATAAGGCTGAAGTTTCTGCAGTGCCTACACTATCACTAGACATTCCTTTTCTACAGCTGCATAGCATTCCTCCCTGAGTTGGAGCCTACGATGGAGATAAACCACTGGGTGCTCTTCTCCCTCTTAAGAAATCTGGCTAAGTACAGTCTCCACCCCATGGTTCGAAGCATCCACCTGCACAACAAATTCTTTGCTGTAATATGGACTGAGTAATACAGGGGGGTCCCCCCAAAGCTTCTTTAAGCTTCTGGAATGCCTGCTGACATGCTGTGGTCCACACTACCTTATCTGGCCTGTTTTTCCTTGTCAGGTCTGTGAGGGGAGCAGCTATGGTACAATAACTGGGGCAAACTTTCTGTAGTATCCTGCTGTCCCCTAAGAATACCCTCACCTGCTTTTTGGTAACAGATGCAGGCCATGTCTAAATGGCTTCCACTTTGGCAATTTCTAGCCTGATCTTACCACTCCCCAACTCTATGTCCCAGGTAACAGACCTCTGCCATACCCACCGGACATTTGCTCGGCTTAATGGTCAACCCTGCCCTCTGCCGTCTGCCCAGCACCTCCCGGACATGCTGAAGGTGCTCTTGCCAGGAATGGCTGTAGATGGCAATATCATCTACGTATGCAAGGGCAAACCCTCCTGTTCCTGCTAGGATATGAACTACCAGCCTCTGGAAAGTTGCTGGGGCATTTCTCATCCCAAAGGGCATCTTTGTGAACTCATACACGCCAAAAGGAGTCACAAAGGCTGACCTCTCTCTAGCACTGGGAGTCAAGGGCACCTGCCAGTAACCCTTGGTAAGATTAATGGTGGTAAGATACTTAGCCCCAGCTCAGCTGCTCTAGGGAATCATCTGTCCTAGGCATGGGGTAAGCATCTGCCTCTGTGTGAGTTTTTTCCTGTAGTCCACACAGAATCTGGTGCTGCCATACTTCTTTGGCAACAGCACCACTGGAGAGGCCCAGGGACTGTTGGACTCTTGAATTACCCCTAGTTCCAACATTTCCTGTATCTCCTCCCTCAGAGTCTGTTTGACTCACTCAGGCACCCTATAAGGGGCCTGCCTAACAAGTCTTTCGGGTCCTGTATCCACCTGGTGCTGCATCAGGTGGGTGCACACTGGCTTCCAAGTGAACATGTCCCCAAACTCCTGTAATACTGCCCGGATATCTTGAACCTGGGTAGGAGATAGCTGCTGGGACATTGCTACCCCTTCCACTGAGGTGTCAGTCTGAGCCACACTAAGGAGATCAGTCACCAGATCTCTCTCAGACTCCTCCTGCAATCCACTGCAAATACTCACCACAAGGGCCTCCCTATCATGGTAAGGTTTCATCATGTTAACATGGTACAATTTATGCTCCTGCCTAGCAGTTCTACCATGTAGTTAACATTTTCTTACCACCTTTTAGGGTTCCTACCAGGCTGCTTGCAGCTTGTTGTGTCTGACAGAAATGAGACTCATTACCTGCTCCCCTACAGCATATTCTCAAGCTCGAACACTCCTGTTATAGCAGACCTTCTTCTGCTGTTGGGCTTCTGCCAGGTTCTCCTGGGCCAAGTCCATGAGCTCCATGAGCCTTGCCCTCAGGTTTAGGACATATGCCATAACAAACTTGTGAGACTCACACTCACCTTCCCACTCATCTCGAATTAAATCTAGAGGTCCCCTCTCCCTATGTCCATACAAATCAAAGGGTGAAAAACCTGTGGATTCCTGGGGGACCTCTCTGTAAGCAAACAGATGGGGCAAATATTTGTCACACTCCCTCAAACTGGTGCACAAATCCCCGTAGCATGGACTTGAGTGTAGAGTTTAACTTTTCAGCATGACTATTAGTCTGGGGGTGGTAGGGGGCGGTCTTTAGATGCTTCACCTCACAGTACTTCCACAGACAAACCAGCAGGTCTGACATGAAACTGGCACCTCTGTCAGTATTTCTTTTGGGACACCTACCCTGCTGAAAATCTCTGACAAAGCATTTGCCACCTTTTCTGCCTTAATGGAGGACAAAGACACTGCCTCAGGGTATCTTGTAGCATAGTCTATTACCACTAGGATATACTTTTTCCCCTGTGGAACTTGGGGTACTCAAAGGCCACACAATATCCACAGCTACCCTTTGAAATGGCTCCTCAATCACAGGCAAAGGCATCAAAGGAGCTCTCACCTTGTCTCCTGCCTTGCCTACCTTTTGGCGCTGTTCACAGGTCCTGCAGTACCCTGTTACATCTCTGGAAATTCCAGGCCAATAGAAGTTCTGCATAATACTTCTCTTTGCATGTTTTATGTCCATATGACCCGCAAAGGGAATATCATGGGCTATGGCTAGAAGTGGCAGATGGTAGGCTCTAGGCACTACCAACTGCTGTATTCTCTCAACTTCTGGCCCTCCCTCACGGGTTCACTCTCTGTACAGTAACCTTTTGTCTCAGTATACAGATTCCTCCTTCCCTTGCGAATCAGGTGCCTCACTAGTCACCTGCCTCAGGCCTTGTAATGTAGGGTCTGAGAGCGCAGCTTGTCTCACCTCTATCTTTGCAGTCACTCTGTCCAAGGGAACATCAGTACCCACAAGCAGCTGTGGCTCACCTTCAGTCTCAATGCTACAGAATAGCTCCCTCCCTGAAGTAACCACCTCACCTGTCCTGGCTGCAAGTATGCGGTCTGATTGGGTCTCCCCCAGGCTAACAGACCCTCATGCTTATCTCAAAGCCTGACTGCATGTAACTGTACAAACACATGGTACTGCCTCATCAAAATCCTTCCCTATCAGGACATCTTCAGGATGGTAGTTTGGTACCCCTGTCTCAAGACAACCTACTGTTGGCATTTTGTCCTCCCCGCTTACTGGATCCCTCACCTTTTGTTCCCCACCTTGCCTCCGTGGACATCTGTATGCCACATGGCCCCACTGCTTGCATTTAAAACACTTACCCCTAGGTCCTGGACATGTACCTGGACTAGTGGCTTCCCCAGCTACTGGCAGATTCTGCTGGGGCAGTCTGGGCTGCCCACCATGGATTGCTTTAGACCCATGAGAAGTACTGGGGGTCCTTTTCCTGTGCAGGGCTGCCCTGCTTACTAGGTATAGGTCCCCATTCTCCCCCAACTCATCTGAAGTAGTACATTTTCTATCAGCTAACCAGATCCCCGTTTCCTCAGGCAAAGTGCTAAGGGCTTGTTCCCTCACCAAAAGGTCTGCCAGCCCTTCAAAAGTGGTGAACTAACATCCACTCACCCATCATGTATGTGAAATAATGTGCTAGATGAGTTTACTATCAGTCTTCGATACATTTTCTGTGTTGCAACCTTCTCCACAGATCTCCAATGGAAAGCTCTTTACTCAGATGGACTAACCTGGTTACCAAGCTACAATCAGACAAGTAATTCTGTTTCCTTGTTACAAAAGATGTGAACACCTAGTCTGCGTACTGGCAGCAGTGGAGCAAACTGGAAGGGTAAAGAGAGCAGCTGAATCAGGTGCAAGGTGTTGGGGGATGCGCTCAGAAGATATCAATCATTCAGTACACCAGCGGCATTCAGAAATGAATGGTGATAGTGCATCTGCAGTCAAGCCTGAAGCACTTAAGCTCGTGTGTGGTACGCGATATAGAAAGCTGCAAGGTTTGCTACATTTTTAAAGTAGACCAGAAAAAGCTGTTTTTTTTGTTTGTTTTTTTTTTCTAACTTCTCAACTTATAAGTGACGGAGGTATCAGACTGGGGAATGGCATGGGCAGCATGAATCAGAAGCCACAGTTCTGACTGTCATGCGAATTATGTTTACTTACTAGTTTATATAAAAAGTACTGCAGTATTTCGTTGGGTACAATGGCACCATCTCCAGAGTGCCACTGTGAAGTGAACATAAGAGTTTCCCTTCTCTGTAACCTTCTATTGCTGCTCTACAGTTGTGTGTCACAAATCACTGCTTTCTGATGGTATGACTTGATCATGCAAGTAATAACCTGTCCTTCTCAAGGTCATGTTTCAGCACAAGAAAGTAGAGCTTTTGGGATTGACCTGTGCCGTGTTGATACACTGTAGGAATAAGTCTTCTGGCAAACCTGCCATTTCAAAACTGAGTCATGTTGTTACAGCTGGCAGGTCAAGGTCTGCTAAACCTGAACAGTCTACAGTGGAAAATCAGGTTTGCTGTGTCAGTTTAGATACCTTAGATATATCACTGCACTGATTTGCTTTTTGTCCATGTGTACTGATAGCAAACCCGTGTTTATCTAACCAAAAGTATCACATTTTATGGAGATATTCCAGGAAAGGGCATTATCTTAATTCCTTATCACCTAGGGCTTTGAAAGCATGGATACATTTCATTATAAATAATCAAATGCCTAATCAACAGGAACTGCATATGTTCTCCAAATTTAAATTTATGCAAATCGATGAAATATTGTGGCTGGATTACGGAAAACAGCAACTTAAATTTGGGCAACAGTACCCCTTTCTTTAGTGGTTTGTAATGTCCCCAAAATGTGACTAGAATTGGAGGAGGTGGGTGTATAAAACAGTCATCCTAGCTTTTAATTTGGGGCTAGTGATATTTCCCAAACAGTACTTAAATGTTAATTCTGGCTGGTCTCCTAACTAGGAAAATAAACACTCTGTCTTGATTTATTTACTGTGCAGGAAACATACTTTATTCATATACCACAGTAACTCAGTAAGTAGGACATCCCATCTATGAACTATGGAAGTTTTATATAAAATTTTTATTCTTAGTCTGAACAGGACTGCAGAATGTTTCCTTGTACTTTTTTGAAATATTAATACACAGTGAAGTTGCAGTAATGATGCCATGGCCAAACACCAGTTTTGTTAATGGTGTCTTAGTACAATAAAGTTTGGGATCTTGCTCATACTGACCAAGTCCACTATGAAAAGGAGTTTTTCTTCTGACATACTGTATGGCTTAAAACATAAGAATGACTAATTGCTGGTGTTTTATTATCTGCCTACATTTTAGTCATCAGCACTACAAACTGGGAAAGACTCTCTCTGACCAGTTAAAATGAAGTATGGCCATAGAAATTCAATTAGGAAAGCCAGAGGCCCTCTTCACACTACAGATGTAACATGGATAACAATTTATCATGTCACATCTAATAAAGAGGACAAATGTAAACATTTAGTCTGATTTTAGTTCCAGCAATTAATTACAGGTTTACCCTGTCACAGTTATAAAATACTGGAATTCCCTTTCACACTGAAAGGGTAGCCTGCTCAACATGTTTTTTTTTCCAAGTACAACAGCTGATAAAGCAAAGACATTAACAAAAAGGGATAGACATGTGCAAAAAAAACACAAAAAGTAAAAAGCCCACAAAAGAGATGATATATGATGCATCAGTCAGTGCATTAACCACAGAATGTTCCCAAGTTGTGAGAGGAACTCCTGTATTTGTAAATCTATTATCTTTATTTTTCATCACTCTGATACCCACATGTAACAGGAGCTGATTACACTTTATTTCACCCTGTAGTTAAAATAATGACACATCCAATTTAAAGGCAGACACGAACCTCATGACCAGCAAATGCCATTTCCCATCTACTGTATAAAACACAAAGTACAGCTACCAGAAACTACCTCTCAGATCCTCCTAAGATGAATGTCCCTACACTGAATCCACACGCTAATGAATTCTATGCTCTACCCACAAACTCTGCAGGAAGACGCTTGCACAAATTTATCATCCTACTTAGAAGGGAAAAAAAAAGAGTTTCTTAAAATGTAGTAAACAACCTTCCCTCCCCCAAACACGGTCAATGTACCCTTTTGTTTTTCTACTATTCTATTTTAAAATGCTATCAAATGTAAATCAACTAAGGTACTTAACACGTTCCTCCTCATTTGGGTTACTTTAACAGTAAACAAATCTCAACTGTTTTTGCAGATATTCGACCATTTCCACTTTTCTCTGACCAGTTCTCTGAAATGACCCTATAATGACAAAGTCCCTGAAGAAAGGATATCCAGAACTGCTTGCAGGACTTCAAATAATGTTTCATTACCAAATGCCCACACAAAGGAATTATAAAGCTGAGCTGTGCAGGGACATACTACAAAAGCAAATACCGAGCACTGGAAGCAGAACATTCAAGTCCAAGAAGGTACTCTGGCAGCACTTCTTTTTGTAGGTTTCTGTTGGGACCTCAGTCATATTAATGTGTCACTGTGCTGGTGGTCATGTTCCTTACAAAGGTAAAGATTATTTATGCCTCTCCTTGGTTTTTCCTACTGGAAGCTCCAAAGAAGAAACTAAAACGAGGATGATCCCAACAGGACAAATAATACACACAAAATGTAGCAGACAGCCTGTGAGAAGCCCAAACAGAAGGATTATATTGAGATACTATCAATATCTAAGTCTGAAGTAGGTATTTTACATAACTATTATGTTTTCTTTGAGGCCATCTTAACTCCAAATTTTGCATGTAAACAGAATCTAGAGTCTCAGAGACCTTATGTCAAAAGGGAAACAAAAACCATCATCAATAAAGGAACCTAGGCCCATGTTTCTCAAATGTCTGATCCCTCTTATAAGTTCCATGGACAGTGTAGAACAGAAGCTATGTGGGTCATTTTCCTATTTTACCTTTTTACGTAAAATGTTAAAATACAATACAAAATTGGCCCATGGTTAAGTGCAATGACCTTTGAAAGGTCAGTGCATTTAACCAATTTATAGGCTTTCTGTTCCTTGCAAAAGCAAAAAGTCTGCAAATATTAAGCAAGGGAAGCATACTTTTTTTTTTTAAATACAATTTACATGAAATGGCAGGCACCCAGGTATCAGTAAATAGTTTTGCAGGGGAAGTAGATGAGAGTATAGCCCTCAAATGTCCCTCATTTTGCCTCATATTTTTGGTAATTTCTGTTTTTCAAGAGAATGATACTGCAATCACATAATGTATACCGCTCAAATGTTCCACCCTAATATCGCCCCACATTTTGGTCTAGTCCTCACAAAATATGTGTTTTTCAAATCTAGAAAATAATTCACATTTGCAGTCAACTAAATAATATAAGATGCTTAAATACAAACTTCATATCCTTCAGGAAAAAAAAAACATGCAAATGTAAATTCTATTATATTAGTAATTTTTTAGGTCTATAAGCATAATATAATGTCCCTGATTTCGGGCCCTTCCTCCCATTACTTTTAGTCATGTCTCAGATTCCTCTGCCAAATGTTTTAAATCTGTGAGAGCAATTTTCTGAGGGGTGGTGCTGTGTGTCTACGTCTCAATTCATATTTTTTGTCTGTTCTTACAAAATTTGTGTTTTTCTAGTAAATTGTTTTAGATTGTAGTTAATTAATAATGATAGTCATTTGAATTTCAGACTTCATATTCTTCAGAAAACTGCAAGCAAATAAAAAAACTTGTCATGACAGCAACTTTCTTAATATATAAGATCAATATTTAAAACATGCCCCTGATTTTGTACTTGTACCCCCCCTCCCATTTATTGCTGGCTCTGTCCAGAAAGTAAGGAACTATACCTGCCTGTGTGCTTTTATAAAGCCATTTGAAACACAATGTGTAGATCTTATTTTACTATGTTTATTTGGTGAGCCAGATATCTTGGAGATGCACAGACAACAAAGTAGAAGATAACTGCTGAGTATGGGAGCTATCTTTTAAAATAAAATGACGAACTACTATTCTTTTTCCATTATTACTGCTTTGCAGGAGTAATAAGATTTTTATGCAGCAAAATGGAATACCATGTCACTACTGCTTGTGTGAATAAAACAAGTGAGATAATACTAACTGTGTGGCCATTATTTTTCACTACAGTCAAACATCTGCTGTATTCACAATGCTCATTTTACCTGGGATTGCAAAACTGATGAGTATTTGAGTAAAGCTAAGCTGGAATACTTTACTCTGGCTGCACTGGTGACTTTGTGCTTGTAAGAAATAAACTTAACTATATTAATGTGGGCCATTTTTTTTTTTTATCAAAAATCAGATGTCCAAGGAATACTTTGTTAACAAAGTGGCTATAATAAGCAGGTGAAGCTGGGAAGCCATCTGAGGATGAAATTAACTTTTTCTCATGCTATATGGTTATTTTCAACAGTCATTAATCAGGATTTAGTTGACCAGTATACACAGTCTGAAGTAAGTTGGTATAATTTATTCGGGCTATTGTGTGTCTGTATAAAACTAGAACTAAAATACTAATACTATAATTATTTTTACCACCACTACTAATAAAAATAACCACAATTGGGTATCATAGATGCACACAGCAGTGTGGCTATGATATAGGGGCTGCCTATAGGTGAAACTGACCATCTTTTCTGTCATGATCAAGTTAAACACTAATTTAGCTTTAGAGGACTAGTTTGTATTTTGTGAAGCAATTTGGAATAAAGTACTGTGCCAATTTTATCACAGACGTGAGGTATAGATAAGTAAAAGTAACTAACTCATGGATTAGAATGACAGAAGTTTTAGTGGTCTTTCATGGTTGAAATGCTCCAAAATGGGTAATTCGGCTATTAATGAATTCTCAATTTTTGATTCACTTCCTGCTGGACAACTTAAACATGATCAAACAAGTTTTGCTTTATTAAACAATAAATTATCAGTATATATAATTTAAAACAATATGGCAGATAAGTATGCATCTGAAACTATCAGGAAGGTGAATCCTAAAGAAAATGTGCATTTACTATTGTTCCTAAAAAAGCTTTTTTTTGTTTGTTTTTTGAACAGATATTTACCAATGTGCATTATCAAAAAAAGTTACATTTCTTCTTTAAAAATGCACAAATTAGTAATAGAACAATTGCTGATATCCCTAAGGAGCAAACAGCTACTAGTGCAGAAGGGAAACTATGAGAGTAACTAAGTAATTAAATTACTGCTGAAAGTATAGAAAAACAGGCACCATCAAGCAGTTTTGTAAAATACATTTCCACCCCCAGAAAGACCGGTTAGTAGTAACAAAACTTCTTCAGAGTTAAAAAGAAAGAAATCCAATTATGATCCTTGTTATATAACATACGGATTCAAACATGAAAGTCATTGTACTCAGTGTGCTACTTGGTCAGAGCCATGGACCTAGCAAAACTTGAAAGGCATTTCCATACTACATACCAACAATATGATAATCTTAGCGAAGGTTTTTTTTTTTTTTTTTTTTTTGAAGAAAACAGAAGAAAATTGGTTAAAAGCTCTGGAAACATTGCTGAAGTATACATCTAAGAGTTCAGGAAACAAGGCAGCTCTTAAAGCATCATTTTGGTATCATTTTGCATTATAAAATAAAACAAAAATCATCAAAAGAGAAGAGTTGACTATAGCTTGCATGCCAAATAATGTTAGGAGATGAACTTGCTAAGAAAATAAATACAATACTCCTTTCTAATGACACTGTTTCAAGATTGCCACCTGCTCATTTTTGGCAAGGAGAGTTTCTGTTTAGGCAGATGGGTCTTGCAAAAAAAGATGAAAAATGGCATCTACCTGAGATTTTAGGACAAACAATATTTCCTAAGTTTCTTGTAAGTGTTGCATAAATCAATTATATGTTGTCTGGAACTCCTTAATATCAAAGAAAAGGACAAAAACAACTGAGATTCTTCAAGAGTGAGCTTTTATTTTGGGGGAAAAAGTTAAATCCTTTGCACTATTTGTCCTGCAAATTCATATGACTTGTCCAGCAAAATCTCATATTTCCATAAAAATATTCCCAGTTTGGGCATCTGAAAAAGGTTAAGCTGACCTCTCATAGAGAGACCAGAAAACGTGAAAAAGGGCCAATCAATGTGTCAGTTTAGGTAAAATTTGGTTACTGGCTAGTAATTACACTGACTCAATGACAGCAAAGAAGTATGAAGAACCTGAGAGAAATTCTACCAGAAAAGAAAAGGCCTGGAAAGAATCTTGCAACTGTTCAGCAAAAAGAAGTTCACATTTCAGCTTTGGTACAAGAGATGGTCTGCAGCAATTCTGAGGAAAAATAACAAAAGGTTGGAAAAAAATAGAATGAGCTTTAACTAGCTATTAAGATGAAGTGATAAAACAGCAACAATCCCAAGCTGAAATGAAGAAAAGGGGTGGCTAAGCATGAGGCTTCACAAGAGGAGTTTCAAAAAATAGCAGTTAGAAGGCACAACACACAGAGAAAGCCTGAGATTTTCTGCTGTATGGAAGGAACAGACTGCATTAATTTTACTAAAGTAAATAAACGCAACTGGGGCTTTTATTCCACAGCAGGATTTCTTAACTGAGAAGGCACATCATGTTCCAGACATGAAAAAGCAGCCATCATCTACATTAGTTCAGCCAAAATCATAACAGAAAGAGTTGCTCCTGTCAAAACTGTAGCAAAAGGGAACTGCATTAAAACTGGGGAGAAAGGAGTATTTCTGGAAGATATTTATTCATTGTACACCAGGCAGAAGAGAAGCAAGTTTATCCCAGCAATCAGGAAATGCTGATAAGCAGGTGTGAGATAACAATTGCTGTACCCAGCTGTCTTCATAATATTTTTCTATGGGGGTTCAAAGGCATGCTTTTGATGTGGATCAAGTTAAGGAAGACAACGTTTATCCAACAAAGCGTGACCAGCACACAGAAGAAAAATCTGCTTCTTATTCTTATAATGATAAAGCCTCACAGTGAGAATTTCCCAGTGAAATGTTTATCACTGTTCAAGAGGAAAATGCTTGGAGAGACTGAAAAGGCAACAGACATGAATAGAAGAATTAGGAGCAACTTAGACATGTACCAAAGACTGCTGTTAGGAAATGGGGGTGATCAGAAAGATGACAAGCAACAATGAAATTAGTGAATAAATGTGAGACTAAAAGGCATCAATCCCAATGACCACAGTTACAGACATGTGAAAAGTGGCAGTGCAAGAAAACATGATGGAGAACAACTGGAATTGTGCTGACCGTGTTAAAGTTGTGGGTGAACTGTAAATCATAAACCCACCTTATGTGATTAATGTTTAGAAACACACCAAATGAAATTAACTGTAAACATTTTTGTTCTGATTAATATTTGTATAAAAATCATTATGTAAATTCCATGTTATATTGTAAAACAGCTCTGCATACAGTGCAATCAAGGTACTTTAAATGTGAGGCAATGAGTCCCACTGACTCATGTATATGTTAAAGGTATTAAAGTAGGAAAGAAACAAGTATTTTCTTAGTTGCAAGACACACAGGCTTTACATTGTAAAAAGATAAAGGGTGAACAGAAACAAGAAAGTTAAGTGGGATGTAAAGTGTACTGACCACATTGTTTAAAATTAAAATAATAATTTCCCATTTTTACATGGGTGGATGTCTAAATTTATGTCCTTGGTATAAGCTGTAGTCATTTTTTTTGTTGTAAAGCAAACAGGCTTGAAAAATAAGACAAGATGATGATGAAGGCATGTGAAAATGCTAAGCCTCTTGCATTTGCAAAGTTATTCGCCTTTTTCCCCATTAGCAAATGCTCTCAGTGGGAGATGAAAAGTCTGCAGCTGTAAGCAGATGGCCATAGGATGATTGAAAAATATGCTCCGAGAAAAATTTAGAAAGATTCTTTTATGTATCTGTAAAGTTGCTGTTTTTAATCTTTCTCTCTCTCATATACACATTCACTACTGACTATTTTTATCAGGAGGCAAGTTGTGTGCAGGTGCAAGCAAGTAATATCAAAAGCTCTGAAAGCTCTGAACATTCTTTGCAGAAAGGAATGTAAGAGGTACAGTATAACCAACATTTAAAAGTAAGGTTTCAAGCAGTTCATTGAAAAATGAAGTTTAAAACTGTTAGAAGTGAATAAGTTATATAAGAAGTTGCCTCCCCAGCAGCCTTAATACTTAAATGTATAATAGCAGTGTATAATTTAGTTTATTATTAATATAATAATTTCACATTTTTACATGGGTGGATGTCTAAATTAATGTCACTGGTTTAAGCTGCAAGCAAGATTTTTGTAAAGCAAAAAGGCTTGAAAAATAAGACTACGTATGTTTTCATAGTGCTAAAAGTTGATGCTTACTGAAAAAGCATAGAAACTGTTTTTACTTCTGGGAGGGGAGCAGAGATAAGAAAAAATGAGAGCAGTCAGTGTACATTAGACCGGAGGCTGTAACGTGTTTTAGCATAGGCAATGTTACATTTTAGATTAGGTACTGCCTATAGGTAAAGCTGTTGATTTGGGGAAATTGATGCTGTCTGGAGGAGTAAACTTCATTTGTTGAAAATGTTCAGTTTTCTTTTACGTTAAAAGGGGATAGAGTAATTCTGAATATGTATTTAGTTCTTTTAAGTGCTTTGAATGAAGTAAAAAAAATAGTGTTACATTTGTTTAAATGAAAATATGAAACTATGATCAGCCTGCAACAGTATGCACATGTAATCAAAATGTTAGAAATACATATTCAAAAGAACTGTCTTGTATAACAGGTGGGACTAATACCATTCTATCATAATGGCTACTCTGTCCATATTATCATGGAATGTAAATCATCTTACAGTTATAGAAAAACAGCAGTGAGTATAGATTTATGCTAGGAAATTGCAATAAGACTCATCTAGATAGAAACAAGCATGTGAATGTGACAAAAAGTATTTCAGGATGGACATTCAGCAGAATATCAAAGACCTAGAAAAAGAGAGTAATGATACTGATGGCTACAGGGACTCTAATACTAATAGAAGAGAAAACAAAGACAATAATGGCAGATTTGAGGTAACAAGGGGCTACTGGCAGGAGATAAGGATCATGTTTGCATACACTTATATTCCACCAGAAACTGCTATTATGCAGATCAAGACATTTTGGTAGAAACAGCTTTCATCAGGGGTATTTATGTGTATGGGGATTGGAACTTGATTTCAATGGTGAGGCTGTATCAAGGGGATCTAGAAGGGAAATATAACAAAAGGTGGTAGATTTCTGAAGAAAAATATGATATTTGGTATGGAACATTTGAATTCAGTAGTAGATACTCAGGAGGAATTTACATATTATTCTCCAAGGTACAGTAACTGGGCTATTTCACAGCAGCATACGCACTTAGGGTCGTAGGTTAGTACTAGGCCAACTGCCCTTGTGGACCATTTTAAGCCTGGCCAATTACCCTATGTGAGAATCAAACCCTGCACCTTGTGTCTGTAAGGTAAACAACTTAACTATTTTGCCAACCTCCCACTGCTTTGACACACATCCTGTAACTATTTAATATCACACACTGATAAAATCTCAGATAAATATGCAAGGTAATAAAGTTAAAAATGAGACACAGGAACTTTCCTATCTCCTGGTTAAGAGAGAAAATGTAAAGCTTGTGTATTGGAAATGTTTTGTCAGAGAGGAACCCTCCCGTCTTAAATCTAGTTAGAGATAAAATGAAAATGGACTTTAAAACAGGGTAGCAAAAAGAAACAAAGGTTAAATCATTTCAGAGTAAGAGAATGTCTGAGTAGAAGAAGACTAACTGCAGAGTGGTAATGGGAAAATAAGGAAGTATTTGGATAATATGTTTGAGTTTAGAAAGGTTGCTGTTTAGCAACTTTTTTTGATAGCAACTCCACAGCATGAGAAATTTTAGTGCAATCACTTAGGCAACAGAAAGCAGAAAGTGTTGCTGGTGAACTTATACAGCCTAAGACAAAAAAAAAAAAATAACCAGAGATTCTACAAAGGAATTGTTAGAGACAGTTCAGAAATTTTATTAAATGTGTATAAACCAGATGAATGTAGAAAGCAAGAAAAGGCACAAATGGAAATATTTATGAAATATTTAATTATGTTAAGGTTAGCAGAGGAACAGGCTCAACATTTAATACTCAAGATGGAAAAAGATGCAATAAAAAGTGATGTATACTCAATCAATCAACGGGGATGTCTCCAGAAAAGGGCAGTGTTCCTGTAGAGGTTGGTAAATTGGGAGGGAAGAAAGTGATAAAGGTCTAGAAAGCTTTGCATTTAAAAGGGAGAGTACCAGCATCTTAGAAGAAAGGTGTGGTGGCTGTTATTACCTATAGATGAAAAGGACCGTTAAGACAGAGCTTCACAAAGACCAATTTCAATCTTAAACTATGATTATAAAGTTTACACTATTTAAGTGAATACTAAAGGTGCTGCCAAAATTGATAGGCGTGGATTAATGTGGTTTTGTGATGGGGAGACAAACATTTCACATTAGCTCTACAATGATAATCCAAACAGAAGAATGTAAAAACGTAGAAAAATCATTTGACGAGTCAGCTGGATTTTGTGACTAGGACAATGGCTACATTTGAATTCCCTGATAGAAAAATATGGATAATTAAGAGGCTATATTGAAGGGCAGGAAGCAAGATTTAAGATGGGAGGGTTCCTCTCTGACAAGCTTCATGTGAAGAGATGGAAAAGATGGAGGTATCCTCTTTCTTCTTTGTTTGTTTTATACTAAGAGCCCCTAGCTCACAAATTCAAGGACATAAATGGTATGGTAATCAAGAAAAGTTAACTTTACTTTTCATATGATTACATGTTGGTGTTGTAGAGCATTCTGAGACAGTTTCAAGTCTTTTCAGGACACAAAATTAATGAAGATAAAACAAAAGCTATACTGTTAAACTATGTACCTTCACATAAATTGTTTCAGCAACACCCATATTTATGGGGACATAAGATGAAGTATTTGGGTGCATGAATTAAAAAGGACTCTCATGCCAGTTGAGGATACGTTAGAATAAATTAAAAAATATAATACATAAATTTTGAAACTGGAAGCTCTTAATGATGGATCTGGATAGTAAAACACAAATAATGAAAATGTTTTTAGTCTCTTTAATTTTATATACACGTCAGTCATATTTCTATCAACCAGGGGAAGTTGTGGATGATAAATAACGGAGTTGAAAGAATTTATTTGTCATGGAAAGAAAATGAGTTAACTGGGATAAATAGGAAAGAAGGGGATGGAATTTACTGTAGGACATTAGCAAAGGAACGTATTGGCAAGCAAACATCTAGAAAGGGAAAGGTAATGGAGTGGATGAGGCCAAGTAGACTGCTGAACTGCAGGCTACAGACTGCCTTCACTACTAAGGAATAATATCAGAAATTAATATCGGTATAGACAAAGGAAACGAGATAAAGGAATGTTAAGCAAAAGACCAGCTCTAGTAGAGTTTTTAGTTAAGCCTTGAACAGAAGCTGCTGTTAAAAAGGAATAACTACAACACTCACCATGATAAATATAAGCAGCAATCACAGCAGATTAAGAAAGAATGAGAAGAATGAATTTATAAAGGAAAATAGGCAAACATCTGTTTGGCTCCAAAAGTATGCAAAAAAGTGCTTCGAAGTGTCTACATTAATATCTTTATATCCCAAGCATATTTCAGTGAATGCTTACTCAGGTACGCAGCAAATGCTGGAGGTATGATAGGAGGGGGTTCTATTAAATGATCGAAGATGCATTCTTTCGAATGCGCCTTGATTGAACTTGAAAGCACGAAAAGGCAAAATAGCAAAACGGCATATAAGCAAATTCTTTCCCAAAGAAATTGTTTGGCCACTTCCGTTACTTTGCCGTTTTCATGAGTGTAGTGCGATCTCGGAGTTGGTATATTTAAGTGGGGGGGGCATAGCCCCCCACTTTATGTAATGTTTTACCTTTTTTTTTTGTTTTGTGGAACAGCGATTTTTTTTCCCTTGGAAAAAATTGCTGTTCCAAGCGTTAAAGATTGTAAGCTTTCGTTACTTGAGTTTGATAAATCATCATTCGCTTTTTTAAGCGTTTGATGATTTAACATAGACCAGATTGGAGTCAGAGAGGCAAATCGAAACATGCTTTATTGGGAGTGTAACAAGTTAGCAGATGTTAAAAACTGTCTTCAGAGTACTTTGTCAGAAATGTTGGGGGAGCAAATACTTGAAACTATGGGAAATTATTCTT
This sequence comes from Protopterus annectens, assembly GCF_019279795.1. Taxonomy (NCBI): domain Eukaryota; kingdom Metazoa; phylum Chordata; order Ceratodontiformes; family Protopteridae; genus Protopterus; species Protopterus annectens. The sequence continues at coordinate 1,862,802,085 of NC_056725.1, forward strand.
TTGAGCTTGTACACAAGATCTGAAATGCCCATACATGGTAAAGGCTTTCCAAGTTTAATACTACTGGCTGCCAAAAAAGAAATTACTAGAAAATGGAAATCAAGATCAAAACCAACTGTAACGGAAGTACTGGCCATTATGAAGGAGATAAAAGAACTGAAGGTGGAACCCTTTAGAAAAGGGATGGAGCAAATTACACAGAATTAAATGGAATTTGTGGGAACAATACATGTAGAATAATGCTCAGGAGGAGGAGAAGTGAGGTTTAGGGGATGGCGGGAATTGATAATTTTTTAAGCAATAATTGTTAAAATGTTTGTTGTATGAAAACAATCAGAAATATCACCATGTTCATTTTTTTTTCTATTAACGGATGTGTACCTAATGTCACTGTTGCAATTGTGATTTAACATGTATGTTAAAAAAAGACAAATTGGAACATGAAGTTATGTTACCTGGCAGATATTTTTTAACTTTAGAATGACTTAATTTATCCCTTCAAGGAACACACAACAATGTCTGACAGTTATAACAAACCAGAAAACCGAAAAAAGAAAATTAAGCTTTGACTGCAAGGAAATGAAAACTTCTTTGATAATTCAATAGTTTAACAGACCAAATAAGTGAGGAAGAAATAAGACATGAAGATTAAAGTTCCAACCAACTAAAGCTTATTGTCAATCATTTGAAAATGTTACCACTTAAATTTGAAACCTATTTTCTTTAAAGTCAGAATCCAAGAGAAATTTTTCTTTGTGGGTTCTAGATCTCTAACTTCACTGAATGTGCAAAGAATGAGTTATCAATAAACTAAGAAGATATATTGGTAGATCTTTCCAAAGACATTGTATTGAAAATTTTGAGTACCGTTAACTCTTGACAAATTGTACATGCTTATTCTTTGTGGATTGGATCAATCCCCCTAGTCTACTATTCGCTTTCCATGGAGACTCAAGGTGGTATTCACAATGACTACAGGAAATCTGGCCAGGGAAGTTCCAGTACTACTTTTTCTATATGTACCATGGGATCTTTTACATCCACTTGTGCTACAACCACAACATACTCTACTAATTTTCTGTATTGTATTTATTTGTTTATTTTGTGTTTACTGGAAAGTCCTACTAGGCACAACTCTCACCTTCAGCAGAGGCATGGGGAGAAAAGCTCCACATACAAATACATATTTACACTGAATAACAATAAAAATGAAACACTTTAAACATCACTTTGAAGGCAGCATTGAGATAAACAGTAAATAAATTTATTATATACTTTAGAAATTAGATTATTTTACGTAAGCAAAGACATGCTAATAGCTGAAGACACAAAAGCAATGATAATGCATGCAGGTTTGGTATATGTATATTGACATTAATGAGGAAGGATGTCACGAAAACAGGAACAAAAAATAAAGGAGGAGGAAGGGTATAGCAGAAATAATCAAGAAAATCATAAATAGAAAATGTTCAGATATTGTAGAGGTTAAGATAGTACATAGTTAAGATGATGAGGTGGCTAAGAAGGGGGATATTAGGAAGAGAGGATTAAGGATATAAGTTAGATGGATGAGCAATACTGGGGATGAAAGAAAAAGAGACTGGGTAAGAAAGGTGAAAGAGACAGGGTGACTGAAACAAAGGTTGTCAGTGGAAGAGAAACAGAAAGAAAGGTGGGTTTAGTAAGGATGGTAGCATTAGCACAGCCAGGAGGAAGTTAGGTGTTATTTTTGGGTTGTGTTTGAAATGTCTGGTAATGTTTCGTTTTAGGGTGGGTGGGATGGAATTCCAGTGCTTAGCAACATAGGTTGAGTGAAGTGTCTCACCTGCACTGCTATGTGACTTAATCCTAGCCAGGAGATATTTCTTCTACGAGTGGAGATTCCAAGGAGGGAAGCAGTGTGTGTGTGTGTTTTTTTTTGTAGTGATGGGCAGGTGTCGGGATTGCATATTATTTTTTGGGCAATAAGCAGTCGAGAGTCGAAAAGTTTATTAGGAAACTTGAGCCAATGTAGGTGCTTTAGTGCTAGGCAGTGATGTGAATGGTTTGGTAAGTTGGATGCAAACTTAGCTGTTTTTTGTAGCAAACCTCTAGTTTATTTTTTAAGGTGGAGTGAAGGTTAGTCAGGATGGGTGCTGCATAGAGAAGAGAAGGGAGAAGATAAGATGTTGCTAAAGAATTCCTAGAGTAATCTGTGAGAAAGTGTTTGTTTCTATAGAGGAAGCCGAAACTTTAGTGAGTTTTCTTGATGGCTTGAATGATGGGTTGATCATGTTTTGTGCTGGAAACTGTTTCAACTGAGGTATGTGATGATGTAGTGTTGAAGGAGTGTTTCTTTGCTGATGGTGATTTGTGTGAAAATAGCATTATTATTATTTTATTTTTTTAGCATTTAAAAGTAGTTGGTTATCTAGCCAAGCCTCAACTGAGGAAAAGGAGTCCTGGGTCATGTTGTGCAGTAGCAGTACACTTGCTGCAGACTACATGAGCATGGCATCATTTGCATAGTGTACTATGGAGGATTCCTTGGTAGCTTTGTGAAGATTATTAGTGAATATGTTCAAAAGTAAAGGGTCAACAATAGATCCCTGAGGTACACCAACAAAGACAGATAGAAAGGAAGAGAGATCTCATTTCCATTTTACACCCTGGATTTTTTTTGGCAAGATAGTTGTGGAACTAATGCATGAATGGAGAGTTCCAGTGAGAACAGTTCATGAAGCAGGCATCAGTGTGAACCTGTGTCAAATGCTTTTCACATATCTAAGAAGAATGAGGATACTAGGTTGCTGGTGTTTCAATCAGAGTTTATTTATTTTTATTTATTTTACATTTGTTAACCGGGCTAGTCTAACTGGATATATTTCCAATTTCAGTAGAGGCCCGGGGAGAAAAGCTCCGGCAATTACAGAACTTAAAAATTAAAAATTAACAAAAAGGATTAGAATAAAAGTACAACAAGAAATACTACCTAGAAATAAAAAGTATGCTGTACAACAAGTAATAATAATATGAAGTAGGAAATTACTCTAATAAGTTTAATACTTATACTAGAGAGAGTTTATCAGCATATTAATTTAGGAGCATCAGTTAATCTATCTTACAAGGAATTAGCATGTAACAATCCATTACGAGTGTTAGTAATTTAAGTAAGAATAGGAGGAATAAGAAGTAAAAGGAGCTATAATTAGTAAAAAGAAAATGATTAGTCAGGGTTGCTGCAGGGGCATAACCAGTGTGTTTTGAGGTGTTTTTTGAGGTTATGTTTAGAGAGAGGCAAGGAAGAAAGTA
>NC_056725.1:1862809547-1862836374 GCF_019279795.1 Protopterus annectens
ATAATTGGTGTGAAAATTAAAAATATTTCAGTATACATGTAAAAAAAATGCAGAAAACATGGCCAATGGGAAGTCATAGTAGTATAATAAACATAGTAATACATCTGTTGTGATAGGTTGTAATTTAGAAGTACAGACAAGCACTGCTTAATACTGAAATACTGTAAACCAATAAAAATGTACAAACCTCATGGAAAGAAATATATAGCAAATAGGAGTAAGTATCAGCTTTAGACACAGTGATAGGATAGGAATCGGCAATAGGTTGTCATAGTAAGCAATCGGAATGGCAATGCAGAAAATTAAACAATATGATTGGCCTGGATGGGAGAAAACCTACACGAATGCGGTGGATTATAATGAGCGTATAAATATCAAAAAAGAAGTCATAAACAATAAAAAAATAAAAGCACATGCATAGTATATGGAGAAAGGGATGACACGCAAGTCTTAAACAAAGTAAAACAGTGGTGTGGCAGAGATAGCGCTGCAGGAAACAAGTGGAATACAGATAGCTTGGATAGAATTAACGAGGAGCTTAGAGAAGCAGGCAGTAGACAAAGAGAAAATATCTGGAACATGAAGTACAACTCCGTGTTGGACAGAAACACAAGCGGGGTCAACTAGAAATATGAGTAACAATGCAAACAATACAAGAGGGTAACCAATAAGAAAATAATAAGCTAATGGTGATTAGGAGTAAGTATTCGCAATAGACACAGAGATAGGATAGGAATAGGCAAGATGTGAAGTGATAGGTTGTCATGGAATGCAATCGAAATGGCAAAGCAGACAACATACCAGATTTTGAGGGGAAAACTGTGGACACAGAGATAGGATAGGAATAGGCAAGAGTTTATGCGATAGGTAGTCATAGAAAGCAATAGAAATGGTAAAGCTGAAAACTTACTAGTTAATGAATGGCCTGGATGGAAACGTCTGCGAATTTCAAAATGCGCATTGGATGCTCCATAATATGCCTAAGTAGAACACTGTTACTATTATATTTACTTATATCCAACATGTGTTCGTATACTCATCCTTTAAGCTGTCTTGTGGTCTTTCCCACATAAAATGCGGGACACAGTGCACAACACGCAATAAAAGTTTAGGATAATGAGGTTGGTGAGTGGTTTGTTCTTAAGTAGGGAGAAGAGAGTGTATGAAATGTGTATTGACTTGGGTAGCTATAGGGACTGAGCTGATGTTGGTAGTTGGTGAAGGAATCGTAGTTTGGCCTGGGTGTAATAATCTTTTGATTACATTCCAGAAAATATAAGGGTTCTGTTGGTGGGTGTCTTGGAGCTTGGAAAAGTATTTAGCTTTTTCTGATATTATTTTTTGTTTTGAAAGGTTCCTAAAGCTGTCTAAAATATTGCAGTTTGTGTGGCATTTTCTCAGCAGATCATGCTTTCCAAGCTTTACCTCAGTTTTCCACGAGTTACCTGGTTTCTCTTGTGGGCCATGGGGCGGGATTGAATTTGATTTGTTTACATCTGATGGGAGCTAGTTCATTTAGTAAGTCAAGGAATGTGTTGTTAAAGTGAGTTACAGTATTATCTAGGGCTAAGTACTTCAAATATCCTAGTCACGTTTGTTGAGGTGGCTAACAAAGGTGTCATTACTGAAGGAGAAGAGTGCACAACTTTTACAAAAGAATCACAGGCGTAGGAATGTTTGTTGAGGTGGCTAACAAAGGTGTCATTACTGAAGGAGAAGAGTGCACAACTTTTACAAAAGAATCACAGGCGTAGGAGAGGTACACTTGTACTTTTTCCCATTTTACCCACTGATGATCTTCTGTCTCATTATAAATAATAAATTACTTATTACTGCACTGGCTACTAATCTAAAAGAGTGGGAGTTGATGTACACAACTATCTAATCCCCTTTTCTTTTCAAATCATCCCAAACCAATCAATTACTACAACACCAGTATTGCCTGTTCCCATATATTAACAATTTAAAGAAAAACAAGCCAGAAGCTCAACGTCCAAACTTTAATGAAAGAATATAACAGCAAAGCCTTTGAGTCTACGGCTCTTTATCAAGGCATAATGACAATAGATCAAACTCTCTCTATTTTAAATAAAACACCAGCCAATCAGATATACTGTCAATCACATGAATCACAATTTAAACATAATTCCAAATCTGAAATGTTCTGCTCGATGCTTGACACAGTACTGAATAACAATGTGTTCATTCTTAAGTGATTTTTCCATCAACAGTTAGGACATATGCCAACTTACTGTTAGCCAAATGGGAGAAAAAGTTTATTTTTAATAATGGTGGAACAACTTTTAAGAATTCATTCAAGTGTGGATGCTGAGCTTTTGGCTTGCTTTTCTCTAGACTTGGTTTTGCTTTTGAAGTTCTTCAGCTACCAGGAGAGAATTTTTGTCTTTTTTGTATGCACTTTTTATTTTCTTTTGGAGCATGGCTGTTTCACTAGCCAGATGGATCCACAGCCCAGATGTTCTTCCTCTCTGCAAATTACCAACACAGTTTCAGCTGCCTGCCCTGACAGACTGCAATGTTTTCTTAAGGTCAGTACTAATCTATTTTAACTATATGCACTGGTTCCACTGAATTAACAAGTCAAATTCATAAGATTACCCTGGCATCGTGCCACTTGACCTTAGTTCCCAGTGCCTCTGTCAAGTAAAACCACTGGAGTGATCAAACTAGTTTAAAACTATGAAAGTGCTCGAGTTGAAAAGTGAGCGACTTAAAAGACTGCAATGGCAAAGACTCATGTTTTGCGCCTATTTGGGACTAGGTACTGTCCCTAGAGGACTGAGAATTACAAAAATGTCAACATATAGCAATAAATATCCTGAGCTTTTGCTTAAATGGCAAGAACTGAACTTAAAACTAAGTACAGACTATGTGCAGCTGATGAAAGATTTTTCTTTACAAAATATAAAGATGAAGTGACATCTGAGATAGAATCCCTGGAAGACAGGCTTGTTAATTCATTGGATTTTAACCACATCTTAAGTGAATATAATAGGATGCTAGAAAAATTGAAGAATTTTGAAGATAAAGTAATATTAACAAAAAAAAAAGTAAACTTCTTTGGGATATTAATGACTTTAAACAGAACAATGTCTTTCATTGGCCAAGAGACACCAGATGAGTGATGCCACTACCATTAACTTTCTCTTCATCTGAGAATATGTTACAACCCAGTAACCCTATAACTAATCCATTGGATACACCTGCTGCTTCGACCCATGCAAAATGTAGTAAAGCTATCTGTGAACTGGATAACTGTAATACTTCTTTGCTTGGTGAATGTAACACTTCTAGCAAACCCAGAAGTGTTGGATAATTTAGTGAATGGTGACCATAACTCCTTAGATCCACGAGAAGTTGTTCCTCAAAATGAAAGTAATAAATGAACTGTTAATGTTTTTTTTAGCTACTGCTTTGTTTCAACTACAACTTCCTATAAAAGTCAGACAACGCTCTAGGGGGCAAAGCAAAAGTTGCAAGAAGTTTGGAGGATGCGAGATAATCGAGCTAACTTCAGCAATACAGATAGGAACCACAAAACTAAGCCAAGGTAGGACCAGTAAACTGTTGTTAATTTGTCTAAATATGTTTTTAATGACCGAATTAAAGTTGCTAGGTAAAGGACATTCTTGTATTCCTTCTTATGAAGGAGATCTTCGTGAACTCTTGACGGACTTGAGATCAAACTGTTATAAGAATGAGTTTAAGTGTGATAGTAATTATCTAAAAAGGTTCAGCACCTTTATATCATTAAGCACTTCAACAGTTAAGGCATTTCATACCATGTGTGAACAGGAATTTTATGAGATGTTTTTAAAAATAATAACATCTCTAAGTTTTATAATCTAGACACAAATAATACTAATACAGTTACTAAACAGGCGGACAAAGGTGGGAAAATTGTAGTTATGAACATCAATCACTATAATAACTGGATGTATGAATTTTTCTCAGATGCTGACACTTTATGTAGAAAATTACCAGCAAGGCAGTCACGGCAGTAAAATTCACTTTTAATAAAAACATAAACCATAAAACAAATAAAGACAAGCGCTTTTGCATATGCAATACGCTTCTTCAGGTCTTGCTGACACTTTTGTGAAGGTTGATAAAGCCTTTGTGACCAGTGTTATTAACAAGGTTAAATCCTTTATATAGGATTTACTTGTGGAGAGCTTGATTACACTTGAAATGTATAATTATTTTTACTCTGCTAATCTACTGATTCCATCTATCTATGAACTTCCTAAGATTGATAAAAATCTAAATATTCCACCAATGAGACCTATTGTTTCTGGAAATAGATGGTTTACAACAGCTCTTTCCAAATATTTACAGAAGCAACTTGCTCCATTGTTGAAGTTTAGTAGAAGTTACATTAAGGACAGCAGTGACTTCTTAGGCAGTTTAAGTAAGTTGTCTAATAATAGTGAATGGGATGACATCTTGTTAGTAACCATGGACATAAAACAAGAAGTTATGTACTCACCATAACGTTCGATGTATGTAGTCCATCTTGCCACACATTCTTACCCATGGGTTCGGAGCCGAATATTGGCTCTGACTCGGCCTATTTACTAGCTCAAAAGTCTCTGATTGCCTGGGTTAAGAGTGTATCCCATAGTACACTGCTTCGCATCCCCGGATCTAGTTTGCTGCAAACAACTCAGTTATTGCATACATAACACACATCCATACAAAGAAAAATTCCAAACAAATTAATCAAAGGGACTTTGCATGATAAAATTTTACCTCCAAATCCTCCAGGCAGGGGGGAAGGTGGGAGGGTAAGTAAGAATGTGAGGCGAGATGGACTACATACATCGAACGTTATGGTGATTACATAACTTCTTGATGTTATGTAGTCCTATCTCGCCTACATTCTTACCGATGGGACAGCGTCCCTAGAACCTACAACCCGGGTGGCTCATAGGAAAATACTCCTGAGAACTGTGGAGCCAAATGAAGATCTGCCCCTGGAAACCACGTCCAATTTGTAATGAGATACAAAAGTGTGAGGAGAAGCCCAAGTGGCAGCAGCACATATATCATCCATTGACAATCTAGCTTGGTAGGCTGTGGATGTGGAAACAGCTCTTGTGGAGTGGGCTTTAGGTGGAAAGGGCAAAGTTTTACCTGCTGTGTGATAGATGAAGGAAATACACCTGGCTATCCATCTAGAGAATGTGACCTTGGATACCAGAGAACCAAACCGGTTTTCGGAAAAGGAGACAAAGAGTTGGTCAGATTTCCGAATTTCTTTTGTCCGATGGAGATAGAAGCGTAACTGTCTATGTACATCTAGTTGGTGAAATCTGAATTCTGCCTTGTTGGAAAAATTGGGGAAGAAAACTGGCAACTCAACAGACTGATTTATACTGGACAGGGAAGCCACTTTGGGAAGAAATGACGGGTTTGGTCTAAGGGAGACTCTATCTTTATGGAAGATCAAATATGGGGGTTTGATGGAAAGGGCTTGGATTTCGGAGACCCACCTCACTGAAGTGATAGCTATTAAAAAGGCTGTTTTCCATGTTAGAAACTTTAACTGGCAGGTAGCTGCAGATTCGAAGGGGGGAAGAGTGAGGGCTTGAAGAACAAAATTGAGGTCCCAGGGCATAACAGGTTGTGACACTGGGGGACGATGCAATAGGGTACCTTTAAGGAATGCTTTACATAGTCTGTGTGCCATGAGGCTAGGTTCATTGGCCATGTGGAAGTTTGATATAGCTGCCAGCTGAACTTTGATGGTGGCTGAAGCGGACCCCTGACAAAATAATATAGACAAAAATTCCAAAACAGAATCAATTGGAGCCGTGTAGGGATCAATGCCTCTGGAATGAGCCCAAATAGAGATTTTTTTCCATTTGCTAAAGTAGATTTTTCTAGTGGATGGTTTATGAGAGGATGACAAAACATGGACTACGTCTAGCGAAAAATTCTGACATCTGGCTAAGGATGGAAATGGAGTAGCCAGGCTGTCAGCCGGAGTGTCCTCAAAGAGGGGTGGAACTGTCCCGACATGTGTGTCCTTAAGTCTGGAAGGGGTTCCAGAATCCAAGGAGTATCCACAAGGTAGGGTTGAAGGAAGGGGAACCATACTTGACGAGGCCAGTGTGGGACAATCAGAATCATCCTGCTTCCCAAGGATTGCGCTTTCTGAATCACCCTTGAGAGAAGGGGAAACGGAGAGAAAGCATAAAGCAGACCAGAGGGCCAATTGTGAGCTAAAGCGTCCCTGGGTGATTCCCCCAGTGGGGGGATCAGCGAGAAGTAGTTGCTGCATTTCGCACTGAGGGGGCTGGCAAAAAGGTGGCAGCAAGGTTGACCCCATCTGCTGAAGAATCGCTCTGCCACCAGGTGATTTAGGGACCACTCGTAGGGCATAAGAATCACCCTGCTTAGCTTGTCTGCTATCACACTGGTCTTCCCCGAGATGTGCGTTGCCACTAGAAACCGTTGGGAAGCTACTGCCCAATGCCACACGCGCATGGCCTCCCTGCATAGTGGATAAGATCGGGTTCCTCCTTGCTTGTTGAGATACCACACTACTGACATGTTGTCTGAGTGTATCACAATAGTCCCTAGAGGGAGGACTTCTTGAAGTGCCTGCAACGCAAGAAGCACTGCTCTCATCTCCAGGACGTTTATGTGCAAATGTATCTCGTGCTCCTGCCATGTGCCTTGGACCATCCTGCCGGGATAATGCCCCCCCCCCCCCTATCTGGGAGGCGTCCGTAGTCACTGTGGCCACAGGGACGGGTGGAACAAAGGGCTTTCCTACATTCAAGTTGCTGGTGCACAGCCACCAACGATGGTCCTGCTTGCTTTTGTCTGTCATTAGGATTGGATGGGATTGCGGAAATCTTTGGAGAGACCAATGGACAAAGAGAAGCCATTAAAGAATTCTCATGTGTAATCTTGCTAACGGGACCAACATGATAGTAGCTACCATGGTCCCTAGGAGTTGAAGAATCAGTCTTGCCTTCGCATGTCTCACAGGCATCAGCATGCAAATTTGTTGTTGCAACCCTGTGATCCTTTCTTGTGGTATGAACGCTCGCATTTGAATGGTGTCCAGCTCTGCACCTATAAAGGTGGCACGCTGTAAGGGCAACAAGGCAGATTTTTTCCAGTTTATCGTAATGCCTAATTGATGACATAGACTGATAGTAGTATCCCTGATCTGAATTAGTAGATGCCTGGTGGGGACGGTGAGGAGCCAGTCGTCCAGGTACGTAAACACCTGGAATCCTTGACGTCTCAAGTGAGCCGTCACCACTGCCATACACTTGGTGAACACCCTGGGGGCTGTGGTGATACCAAAGGGCAGGGCTCGAAACTGGAAATGTCTGGCTCCCAGCTGGAAGTATAGATGACACCTGGACACCCTGTCCATTTTGATATGGTAGTAAGCATCCTTCAGGTCGATGGAGCACATCCATACTTCCTTTCCCAACAATGGGAGAATAGATTGTATGGTGACCATACGGAATTTGGACTTGTGTACGTAATGGTTGAGTTCACTGAGATCTAATATGGGTCTCAGGTCCCCTGTTCTTTTCGGCACCAAAAAGAATCTTAAGTCCCTAATCCGATCTGGTCTGAGGGGACTGGTTGGATGACTCCTTTTTCTAGCAGCTGAGATACCTCTGAGGCTGCTTGATCCCTTTGACTGGGTGGAATGTCTGGGATTCTTCTGATGGGAGGGGGTACTGAACAGAATGGAATGGTGTAACCTCCGGAAATTATCTTTAATACCCATCGGTCCTGGGTGATGTTTTCCCAGGCTTCCTGATGCAAGGAAATTCGACCCCCGATTGGCTCTGGATAAGCACAGTCGGGCACACCCTCAGGAATGAGAGTATGGGGAGCCATGAAAAGAGTCACGGTCCCCAGAATTGTGGGGGCCCCCTCTGCCTCTGGGGCGACGTCTCCCTGAATAACACACCCCTCCCCTGCCTTGGGAGGGGGTTTCACCTTGTGCGGCAGGAAAAAACCCTTGTCATTTCTTGAACCACATCTTTCCGCCTCGCTGAGCCTTGGGGTTAGGCCTAGACGGGAGGGAAAAACGGACCCCTACAGCAGACAGGGTCTTTCCGTCTTGCTCGCACCTGGTGAGGGTGTCTTTCACTTTGGTCCCAAACAAGGAGGAACCATCAAAAGGGGCATCAGTGAAGGAAGACTTGAAGGCCTCCGCAAAGTGACACAGGCGCAGCCAGGCTTGCCTTCTAAGGGCTACTACTGAGCTGGCCACCCTACTCACTCCCTCAGCAGCATACAAAATGAGTCGCATGGATAAGTTTGTGATGGAGTTGAGGGTAGAAACCTGTGCGTTGACTGTCTGAGCCACCGCTTCAGGTATGCTACCCGCAAGAGCATCTCCCAACTCCTTAAGGAGATCTCTCTGGAGCCGAGTGAAATGAGATAAGTAGTTCAGCGACCTTAAGGTGAAGGTAGCTGAAGACAAGGTATGCTTCCCGTATCAGTCCATAGTCCTAGACTCCTTGTTAGGAGGATGGACCGAAGAGGAAGACTCTGCAACTTCCTTCTGGGTGGCTGCCGCCACCACCATGGCATCTACTGGGACTCCCTTTGTCAGAAATTCTTTTCTGTGAGGGGCGGAGAGAAATTTGTTGGGGTGCCATGGTACTGGCTCCACAGAATCAGGTTTTTCCCACACCCTTCGACAAATAAGGTCAAGAAGTTCATCGAAGGGTGGAGACACCCAGGAGGCGGAAGGTTGAGCACCAAAAGCCTTAAGGAATACAGACTCCTCCTCGGAAGGGGTTTTGGAAGGCCAGTCTCCTCTTTGTTTCAGTATCTCCAGGATATCGGAGAAGGAAACATCATCAGAGGAAGACTTGGGGGACCCTTCCGATTCCTCGAGGTCAGTATCAGAAGTGAGAGACTCGTCCTGGGAGTCTATGTGCTTCCTCTTGCACAATTTCTTTCTGGGAGGTTCCTCAGGCACAGGCTCTGAGGGACCTTCAGAAAGTGGGGGACTGCTCGTGGGGATATCCTTAGGGCCTGGTGCTCTGCTGTCTAAGGATAGGTGGGTGTCAGAAGTTCTCACCGGAGTGATGGGGGATGGAATGACCGACCCGAGTGACGACCTGGCCAGCGCGCTTCGCATGACCTCGAAGGCGGGTCCCCACCCAGAGTCTGAGGACCGACTGGCTTCCAAGGCCATGACCGGGATCCCCCTAGCCGATGCACCAAGTGGGAGACTCGGAACCGAAAGATGTCCTGAGGCATCCCCTTCGGGCCCGACCGAGGAGACCCGAGTCTCGAACCCTGTGGACGGAACCGACATGGTTGGAGCCAATGTTGGCACCGATAAACCCAGTGGGGGTATCGGAGCCGGCGCAGGAACATCACTCAGAGCGGAACATACCGGCTCCGACAGCAAGGATGTGCTCGGAGGAGGAATCGATGAAACAACCATAGGAATTGGCTCCGGAGCCGACTGGGTCGGAGCCGAAAACAATTTAGCCAACACAGGCGACTGCAGGAGCCTCTGCACCACCCTATCCACATCCAAATCGGAAAGCCTGGAGGATTTGGAGGAGATGGATGGAGACTGAGACCTCTTATCTGGTGAACCATGCCTCACACTCGGTGACCGGCTCCGAATAGGTTCGAGAATGATTGAAGCGGACGCTGATTCACTTAATACAAACACCTCCTGCGGCCCCGAAGATGGTGGAGCCGAGGAAGCAGTATCCAATATGGTAATTTTCTCCGGAGGCTCCGAAGATGCTGATGGAGCAGGAGACCTTTTCTTGGACTTGGAGGACTTAAATTTCGACTGGGAGCTGGGAGCCGAATCTATAGCCTCCTCAAAAGATGGTTTAAGCAGTCCCTTTAAAATCAATTTGTTTTTCCTCTCTTGGAGCACCCTAGGACTGAAGGTGTGGCAAAAACTACACGACTCCTGTAAATGGATGGCTCCAAGACAGTAAACACAGACAGTGTCCATCCGTGATGCACATTTTATATCCGCACTTCGAACACTTTTTAAAGCCAGAAGGCTTATGTTCTTTCTGATCCTTAGACATATCCAAAGAGTTAACAACTTCCAACGGGTGCAAAGCACACAGCGTAACTACAGTTAACATTAACAAAAAGGGCGGGAAGCCCACTACTTAGACAGCAGACAGTACCACAGAGAAGAGCGAAGCTCTAAACCAACAAACAATAACCACGAGAACAGAGAGAGAACCTCTAACTTAACGGTTCTCAAAAAAGAGTATACAATAAGAAACAGACGAACTACTCACTAAGGGAGGACTAGGTCCTCTAACTAAAACGGCCCTAGCCCGTGGGAACTGTTAGGGATACCACAAAAAAACTCTACTAAACTCACAAACACAACTACCGCAGCAAGAATAGCTATTAAAATAGCTTTTGAAGTAAGAAGCAACCAATTTCTCAAGAGAAATAAGTCAAAAAGAGTACTTAGCCACAACCAAGCAAGACCACGTCCGAGCTCTACAAGCGGCAAACGAGATCTGGGGATGCAAAGCAGTGTACTATGGGATACCCTCTTAGCCCAGCCAATCAGAGACTTTTGAGCTAGTAAATATGCAGAGTCGGAGCCGATATTCGGCTCCAACCCCATGGGTAAGAATGTAGGCGAGATAGGACTTCATAACATCCCCTGATCGCAGTAATCCCTAATGACTATGGCTTAGCGTGTATTAGGAAATTTTTACATGCTCACAATGATTTTCTATATTCCAAAACTGAAATGCTTTGCTTGATGCTTTACAAAGTACTGAAATAAAGTGTTCATTTTTGATAAGTGTTTTTTTCCGTCAATGGTTAGGGCTAGCTATGGGCCCTCCAGTGGCAAACACATATGCCAACTTAGTGTTAGCCAGATGGGAAGAAAACTATTTTTAATGATGATGGAACAACTTTTAAGAATGAGTATTTAGTGTTTTTAAGCATTTTGTAGATGATGTGTTCCTAACTATGGAAGGGGAGTGTAGGCATTCTTAATAATTTTACTGATTACCTACAAATTAGTGCTGACATTTTAATCTTTGATGTTAACTATTCACATGATAAAGCCAACTTCTTAGATATTGTTGTGACATTTTGTGACACTAAATCTAACACTATGATTCACAGAAAAGATGAACAGGCTGTCAGGTAAGTTTATTCTGATAATATGCATCCGAGGTAGATATATAACGGAGTGGTAAAAAGTAAGTTTTTGAGAACAAGTAGGCTTAGTACAAATTATATGAATTTTATGTATGACATGGATAACATGGTCAGAGGTTTTTTTGAGTAGGGGATGTAAAAATACACATGTTGCAAATACTAAGGAATTGGTAACTAATGGAAGGAAAGACTTGGCTAAACCCTATTTATGTGCTAATAATAACAACACTAATAATTGTTCTAATAGAGATCATAGGTTCATAGGTTAGTACTAGGCTAACGGCCCTTGAGCCAGTGCAAGCCTAGCCCAAGAATATTCCCAGTCATCTGGCTGCCAGATGTTAGTTCTTTGTGCCCTTATCAAGCAAGGCTATTGGAGTGATCCCCAGGGTAAATTTCCTATTACCCCATCTACTCATCAAGATTTTTCTTGAAGAGGGCTAGTGAGATGCTCTGCTTGATATGAATGGGGAGTTTATTCCAGAGTATGGGAAGTCTCTGGGTTATGAACCTGTCCCTTCAACAGGTTCTGTTTAATGGGGTGATAAGGTTGAGGTCTTTGCAGTGTGTGGCACGGACGGATTGTGACTTTTTTCAGATGCAGCATGTCTAGCAATATTCGGTCAGACATGACTTTGTAAGTCAAGCAGAGATTGCCTCTAAGTAGGCGATATGAGATGGAGTAAAGCTTGAGTTTTTTTGAGTCTTTCTGTAGAAGGCACATGTTCGAGTCCTAAGATCCTCTTTGTGAGTAATGTTTGTGGCCTCTCCAGCTGTTGGAGGTGTCTAGTGAGGTACATGCCAAATGGGGCATTGTATTCTATAAAGGGTCTATTGAGGGATGAGTAGAGCGGGATTATGACTTCTTCCTTCCTGGATGAGAAGCCTTTTGTAATGAGATGTGCCATGTAGAATGACTTCCTAATGACAGTGGCAACATGGTTGTCGAAGGAGAGGTTGCTATCTACTTGTGTCCCTAGATCTCTTATGACACCTTCGGAGTTGATTGTGTTGCCCTCGATATGGTAGTTTGTGGGACCCATGTTTTTCCCAAAGGGAATGGAGATGCACTTTTTTGCATTGAGCCTAAGGCCATGGTTCTGGCACCAGTCGGTCTCCGTGAGGCCTTTTTGTAGGATGTCTACATCAGCTTGAGAATCAATAATAGCGCCCAGTTTGCAGTTATCCGTGAATTTGGTTAACCAGAGTCCCTTTGTGTTGGCTTGGACTTTAGAGAAGTAGATGCCAAACAGGAGAGGACCCAGAACAGATCCCTGTGGGACTCCACTTGCAACTGCCCGGTAGTTAGATTATGGAGTGTGCCACCTTCACTATGTGGGTTCTGTCAGTGAGCCAGTTGGCGATCCATCTTGTGATGCAAGGGTTAATGCCCACATTAGTGAGTCCATCAATGATTCCAGACTGGGGGGTGGTGTTGAATGCTTTGGCTAGATCGAGATAGGCTGTGTGGACAGCCTTGCCTTCATCCACCGCTCTGGTGACAGATTCAAAGAAGTCTATCAGATTGAGCAGACATGATCTGCCCTTCACAAACCCAAACTGCATGAGGTCCAGGGTTTGAAGGTTCCCTATATCCCTATTTGTAAGATCCATAATGATGCACTCCCATAGCCTTACAGATCAGACTCATCAGGTTGATGGGGCAGTAGTTCCTAGGGTCAGTAGTCACTCCCCCTTTATGGACTGATATGACTGTAGCGGTGCGCCATTCGGTGGGAACTAAGCCTGAAGTGAGGCTGTAGTTGAACAGGGCACTCAACTATGGTGCCAGTTCTTTTTGTAAATCATGTAGGACACATCCTGGTTCATTACCTGGCCCCATGGAAGCTGTATTTTTGGCTTTGGTCAGTGCGGTTTCTACTTGTTCAGTCATAATAACAGGGATTCGGCATTCCTCGGGTATTGGGATGGGCCATTTAGGGGGTAAAGTTTGCACTAAACCTGTCTGCCAATATATTGGCAATATCAGTCAGTTCAGTATAAGTGCTGCCATGGTTGTCCTTCTTATCTGTAGCAATTTTGTTTTCATAACTAGCTTTGGTGGATTTGATGAGGGATCTCAGTTTTTCGCTGAGATTTACAAGGGTATTTTTCCAGTCTTGGGACTTTACCCTTTTCTGTAACAGTTTTTTCCTTCTGTTGTAGAGTTTGTTTATGGCAGATTGGCTTTGTTTTTCTGGAGGACAACGCCTTGGTTCTGCTTGCTATGGCCCAATCTATGCACTTGGGTAAATGCTCATACAGTGCCCTTGGTGTATGATTCAGCAGCCATACTCCCATTCCCCAAATCTATGGGTGACATGAAGTTTGCCACTTCTGTCTTTAGAAGCTCAAAATTAAATTTGGAGAAGGTCTTCACTGTGGTTTCCTTTTTTTTTGGGGGATATGGATATCGACAGTGATTATCTTGTGGTCAGATCTAACCAGAGAGGGGCTGATTATTGGTATAGAGCAGCGACCCCCAATGTTTGTAATGACCAGGTAGAGAATGCTGTTACCTCTGGTGGGGGTGCAGATAAGCTGGTCCAGGGCACTGAAGTTAATGAATTACAGAAAATGTTGGGCATTTAACAAAGTATACTAGACATATTAATATGGTCAAACACATAATCCAGAAAAATTAGGCTATATTACAGTCTAATCCAAAAATGAATAATATTGTAGGGAATAGACCAAAGCTTGTGTATAAAAAAAATAATAAATCTTAAATGATACCTATGCTATAAAGATTTAAGAGTTTTTCAGAATACTGATAGGAAAATTAAAAGGAATGGCACTTTTCCTTGCCACAGCTGCATTTATTGCAATGAAATAAATACTGATTTATACTTTAGGCACCCTATCAGTAGTAAGATTTTTACATTTAAAGTTTCAGGTACCTGTTATACTGAGAACGTGGTTTATTTTGCAAACTGCATTTACTGAGAAAAGTTCTATACAGGAAAAACTAATATGAAATTAAAAGAACGGACTGGAGTACATCTTTCTGATATTTGCAGAAATACTGATCTCCCCTTCCAGTGAAAATGGGTGTTCCCCAAGGATCCATCGTTGGACCACTACTTTTCAATATCTTCACCAACTCACTCAACTCCTCTTGTCCACAATCCTCAGTCCAATATGCAGACGACTCCACAGTTATAACCATTGCTAACTCACCCTCTGAACTTCTAACAGCTACCCAGTCTTCTTTCAACTCTGTTGAAACCTGGCTCACCAATAATCAGCTCATCCTTAATCCCAAAAAAAAAAAAAAAAAACTCTTACTCTTTCTCCCCAAAACTGTTACTCATATCAAATCTACTTTTCAAATAAAACCACTAAATCACACTCTCATAGTTGCTGACTCTAGTACTAAACTCCTTGGTGTAACCATTGATGATCAGCTAAAATTTGACCGCCATATAAATAACAGTATCAGGAAAACCCATCAAAAACTAGGACTTCTCTACAGAAATAAAAAATTCCTAACCCCTGAATCTAGAACTACAATCACACATGCTTATCTTTTGCCATGCCTAACATACTGCTCCCAAATACTCACAAATCTCAACTCCACCTTACTTGGCAAACTCAAATCAACGTATCACAAAATAGCCAGATGTGTGCACAACAAACCTACAAATCTCACCACTGTATTTCTCAAACATCTAAACTGGCTTGAATTACCACACCTCCTACTCCTCTCTCAGCTCCAAATTATACACTCCATTTATTCACCATCCTACTGTCCAGCACTAAACACCATAATCTCCCACTGTGTCCCATCCAGACTACTCAGGAGCTCCACCCAAAACCTTTTACAAATTTACAAGCCCAAGTCCAAAACAGGCGCCATTACATATAGCTACCATCCCTCTACTGCTTGGAACAAACTCCCACAAGAAGTTAGATCATTTTCACATTCTAAAGTTTTCAAACTAGCCACTAAAGAGTACTTAAGTCACTAGATTTCTACCTGTTCTCAGCCTCCTTTAATATACCTTCACTAAACAAACCTAACTTCCTCTCTGTCTTACCATAATTTCTTTTCCTCTATGCCAAAACATTTACAACTTAAACTAGTCTACTTCATCATTTTTTTAACTAACACGATTTCCTTCTGCTGCAGTATTCTTCATAATATTTTTATAGATAATTGTAACTGCATATATATATGTTAACTGTTCTACAAGTTTTATTATGAATGATTATAATGTTAACTGTGTTTGTAACGGTTATATTTTTTTTGTAACTATGTTTTGGAGCTTTTATCCCCAGGCCTCTGCTGAAAAAGGGCTTTTGCTCAGTCAGACAATCCCGGTTAACAAATGTAAAATAAAATAAATAAATACTGACACTAATGCGCTGACTACACATATTTTAAATAGGGGCAAGGAACAAAGATTTAAATTTGGAGTGTTACACAGTTTTTTCAAGATGTCCAAGGAGGAGATTTAGTGACACAAACTGAAATAGCAGAATACAGGTGGATAAATTATTTTACATCAGATAAACCACCGGGTTTGAACAATACAAACAGCATCAAGCCAGTATTAAAGGCTAACTGGATTTTTATGATGAATCTTTATGAACTTTTATAATGAAATTTATGACTATCTTATATTTTTACCGGCTGTTATACAACTACCGATTAGTTATTTTACTATTTTTTTATCTTTGTATTTGTTTATTGTTACATTATCCAAATGTAGTGAATTATTTATATTTAAATTGTGAGTCATGATTGACTACATATCTGATTGGCTTGTGTTTTATTTAAACCAGAGAGAGGTTGCTCTACAGTAAACTCTCAGTTAACTGTCACCAATGGGGATTGGTAGATGCTGGATAACTGTAGTTTCTGGTTGCCTGAGAGTTACTATTAAAAATGGGTCTGACTAATACTGTAACCTATACTATTTGTTTGGTTTGACTTCTTTTCAGGTTGGGGAGAGAAGGAATTTATTCCCATTTTCCTTTTTAAAACTCTAAAAACTTAAGGTATGTTTCTGCGGGGTCAAAAACAAAGTGTAACATGAAAATTGTACTGCATTTCTTCGATATTTTTTTGCTGGTTGCTTGAGTTCAGGTTAACTGAGAGTTTACTGTATCATTATGCAATGATGAAGAGCCAAAGAGCTTTGTTGTTTTTTTTGTTGTTATACTCTTTCAATAAAGTGTGGACACTGAACTTCTGGCTTGTTTTCCCTCTAGACTTAGTTTTGCTTTTGAAGTTCTTCAGCTACCAAGAGAGAATTTTTGTCTTTTTTCAAATCCAAAAGCTCACAGTAACTTTGACATCTGCTTATGACACATCAACATCCACAAATGATGTCCAGCCCCATGCACAGCTAGGCGGCTTATAAAGGCCCTATTGGTCTTAGCCTAGTAACAACCTATAAAGCTAAACAGTGCTTGCTATAAAAATTAGATTTGCCTCACCCTTAACTATCTTGAATACTTTTGCCTTTCACCATTCCAAAAAAAATTTCATACTTCCTTAACCTACAACTTTAGGCATTCTCAACTGCATAACCTTCATGAACTTATGACCACAATAAGGCAATGTTAATGAGCACCAGGTACTTAAATCCTGTATATCCTAAACTTCAAAATGTAACTCACTACTGACTTCAAAATTCCTATATTTATGTTTCCCTCACCCTTCCATTCACTAAAAATCATAACCACAATCACCTCCTGCATTTCATTAAGATTTTCATAAAACAAATACTATCAACACTGTCATCATCAGTTCAGCTGTCTTCATTTATAACTTCCAAAGCATCTCTCAGCCATTCTTTAATAGTACCCCTTTTACTCTCTGTTCCAACACTTCCCACCCTAGGTGTCCACATACTCGTCTTATTAGTCTGCACATCTTTTTCATCATTTCATATACCATTGTTAGATTATTGTTACAGACAGTCTCTTATTAAAACAATATTTTAACAATTAACACTCTAGAATACAGACATAACTAATATACAGCCTTCAGATCCAAGACTTAAATTATGTTAATGTAAATCAAAGTAACTGACAAAGGCTGGAGTCTCATTTCCTCTAAGGACTTCATCATAATAGAGAGGTTAACTATACCATTTAAATCCATTAGGTCCACCCATTATCCCATTTGTTTGTGGTTTAAATGAGGTCCACTAAACAGCACATTCTGCTATCAAATTTCTGTACTTTTTTTTTTCAATGTAACCACCTTGAAGCATACTTGCCCAAAATATTCTTCTTTCCAATCTGGATTTCCCCACCGTTTATCGCACCATCAAACCGATGACCTATTTTCCTTCTGGTGGCTCCCCAAACTTCCACCTTTTGGTTAAAGCTTTTTTAACAACTGTACACTGTGCACAGGGCCAGCAATCAAGGTGTCTCAATCCTCACCTCTAACACCATTGATAGGTGCCCATACAGGGAAAGTTTAATAAATACACACAGTAAAGTACAATTTCCCTTAAGAGCACACAGAGATCACAGTCAGTCTGGGGCTGGTTTATCCCTTTTTCTCCAGGTCCCCAATAAGACTCCCCCCACTGGCACAGCTATAGGGTCCAGATCTCAGCCTAGTGGGCAAGCTGAAACCACCAGCACCCTCTCTGTCCAACAAGTGCTTCATGTCCCTGCCCAGTACCTGACACACACACACACTTACTTTGAGATAAGAGTTATATACAAACAGACACACAATCCTGGGGAAGGGTGGCACAGGTTCTCCAGCTGTGCCCCTTTTACCCAGACTATACAGTAGTACCACTTGCCACCACCCACTAATATTTATCAGCTACTCAAAGGCCCTTATTAAAGGGTGTCCAATTATTACTGTGCAATATTATTATCCAAATGGTAAGCATGACTGCACAGGAAAGCTTATTTGGAGTGACTTGGCAGAATATCACTATATATATGCAATGTACTCTAGAGCTTAAATTATCTCTACACAAAACAGCCACAGTTGAAAAATTTAAAAATATTTAATAATAAATAAAAAAACGCAAGACAATACTTCTTACTACACACTGCTAGTCAAGAGTTCAGAGATCATAGAAAATTTTTAAAATAATACCGTAGAAAATTTCTGACATAGCCTAGTACCTACCTTTGAACCTATCTGCCCGAAGGCATTTATAAGCCTAGCCGGAATGTGTTTGCTTTCACCGCCCCCCTTAGATTAGTTCCCTGTGCCTCTGTCCAGCATAGCCACTGAAGTGATCCCCTGGGTAAACATTCTGTTTCCCATCCACTCGACAAGGTTTCTCTTAAAGAATGTTAGTGAGGAGCTCTGACTAATATAGACTGGATTCTTGTTCCAAAGCATGGAAAGTCACTGGGACAGGAATCTATCCCTCCAGCACGTCCTATTTATTGTTGTGGTGAGGTTTAGATCCCTACAGCGTGTGGCTCGGTGGGATAAGGTTTTCTTTAGGTGGAGCACGTCCATCAATTCTGGGTTGGACATGGCCTTGTATGTCAGGCAGAGATCACCTCTGAGTAGGTGGTATGCAACAGAGTACAGCTGGAGTTTCTTCAGTCGAGCTGCATAGGGCATCTGTTTGAGGCCAGTGATCCTCTTGGTGAAGTACTTCTGTGATCTTTCCAGCTGTTGCACGTGTCTTGTAAAGTACATCCCAAATGGGGCGTTGTACTCTATGAAGGGTCTGATGAGTGATGAGTAGAAGGGCACAATGACTTCTTTTGATCTGGATGCAAACCCTTTTGTGATTAGGTGGGCTACACACAAGGATTTTCTAACCACTTTGGCAATGTGATTATCAAAGGCGAGATTACTATCCCAAATTCCTTATTACGTTTTCTATATTTAGGGGACTACTACCTATGTGGTAGTTTGTGGGCACTTTTTTTCCAAAGGGGATGACTATGCACTTTTTGGCATTTGGCTTGAGGCCATGATTTTGACACCAGGTATCCAGTCTCAGTCAGACCCTTTTGGAGGATGTCTGTGTCAGCCGGAGAGTCAATTATAGCCCCTAGATTGCAGTTGTCTGCAAACTTGGTCAGCCATAGTTCTCCTGTGCTTGCCTGTACCTCTGAGAGAAGTATATGCCGAACAGGAGGGGACCTAGGACTGAGCCCTGGGGAATGCCACTTGTAACCAGTATAGAGTCTGACCTAGCTCCCTGCAACTCTCACCATGTGGGTTCTGTCTGTGAGCCAGATGGCAACCCATCTTGTGAAGTAGGGGCTTATGTTCAGGCTGGTGAGCTTGTCTATAATACCAGAATGGGGAATGGTGTTGAAGGCCTTTGCGAGCTCTAGGTAGGCTGTGTGTACCAACTTTCCATCGTCTATAGCCTTGGTAACTGTCTCAAAGTAGTCCACCAGGTTTAGGAGGCATGATCTGCCCGTAAAGCCGAACTGGGTAGGGTCGAGTGTTTGGAGTTTCCCAACGTCTATGTTAATGAGTTCCATGATGATGCGCTCCACAGCCTTGCAGACCAAGCTAGTCAGGCTTATAGAGCGATAGTTCCACAAAAAATAAACTAGTCTAATCTTCCTAATTCCTAGCTATTTCTAAGAGAAACACTAAAGTCTAAGCTCGTACTTACATATAGATACAGGCAGTGCTGGTGATGTTGGATGTTCTCAAGACAAATGTTCTCATGCTCTCATTCTTTTTCTCCTTAAATTGATAACACAGTACCACTGGTTCATTTCAGATTACATCATTTCTTTCTGGTTCCCAGGCTTACAGAACTCAGAGGTTAATGGCCCTATTGATCTTGCAGCTGGGTCAAGAAGCCAGGGCAATAAAAGAAATTATACATGCAAATTCTAGCAGTTAACTCTGGAATCAAAACAATAGGCAGAATGCCTTCCTCTAGACATCTCGGCTCCGAATTTTGACATCAAAGACTGTCATAAAATGCTTGACGACTTAGCTTTCTTACAGCAGAGTGCACTGCTGTTACATTTTTGCAGTTCAATATCCAATGCAGTATTTTCACATTTAAGAGAACAAGCCTGTGGCTTACTTTAATATTTACAAATGACAGAATTATCCACAAAATTCTATCTGGCTAGGCTGGCTGCCTTTACCTATCTTCACAACAACCAATATCAGAAAATAAATATTCTCTCTCTCCATTTTATTACACCCAATTCTTTTATCTTGCTATAATTATTGTATTTTACTTATTTCTTTTTTGTGAAGGGTGTTAATCTGCACTTCTTGCCTCAATAGTCCAGATATCTGTTCCAATTCACCCTTAAAGCATGCCAGCTTTCAGCACAACCAAAATATTTGCTCCCAAACCCCCACAATACACACACACACACACACACACACACACACACACACACACACACACACACACACATTGAGAACTTATGCAGTTGAAACAATGGAATGTCCTTATAATGAACCACCTGCATATATCCCATGGATCTCTACTGCAAGAACTTTAAGGCATTAATAGTGAAGACTCTAACATGGTTAGGTCTTTCATGTAGTTTGTACTAAATGGCCTGTCTGGGTAATCATTTTAGTCTTTGGTTTGGATGTTATTTTAGATATTTTGCAGGCATCGCAATGGTTTATGGACATCAGTCTTAGTTTTAAGTTTTGTATTTCCAAAGTATTGCCAAGCAATCCACTTATACTGTACTGATGAGCGCAGAAAAAATGCAAAACATGGCTTTTCCACAGCTAATGGGTTTGGCTTCACTTGCATGAAAGTACCATTAAAAACTTAAAGTAAAAAGTCATTGACAAACAAAAATCATGTAGCTGAAAGAGTTTCTTGTATACATCCCATAGGCCTCTACTGCAGGATGCTTTAAGACATTACACACTGAAGACTAGCTTGGCTAGGTTTTTGTTTTAGTTTTTGTGCATCTGTGTAGGTATGTATGCATCTCTCTCTCTATTTATAGGACATATATGTATTTATACACACACACACACACACACACACACACACACACACACACGGTACAGGATGTTTGGACCCCACTGAGTCGCCCCCGACCAATTCGACCTGCATAGAAAAAGTAACGTAAGTAAAGACGAAGCACATGGGAACAGAAATAGAAAAGAAAGACTATTTATAAATAGTCTTAAAATTAGTTTAGACAGTCTTTCTTTTCTATTTATGTGGTTTGAGTACAGTTACTTTACAAAAAATAAAATGAGTAAGTTTAGTTACATAAAAAACAAATGCAAAAAGATGAAGGAACAAAGCAGTAGCGATACATTCTGGAAGTTCGCAACACTGCCACAGTAAGGGTAAGAGAGATGGGATGGCAAACTAAAAGGTTTCGAGGAATACAAAGAAAAAATGTTTTTTTTTTTCCCTGACACTCACATTTCCCCTTTCAATATGTCTAAGGTTGAAAATTCCTACCATCGTACTGCCCATGCTCATATTCTGACATATGTCTCATTATCTCTCCAGATCAAGAAAGGTGCTAGGCTATGTTGTGAGTGTGGAGATCTTTAAACTCCGTTACTTCACTTTGCTGAAAGGCACAACATTATATCCAACAGCTTTAATCAGGCACCCTCATCACCACATCTCAGAATAAGGCTTTGTTAACACATAATACAATACCCCTATATTACAACCAGTGCACGTTGCAGCATTAACTTGTCCGAAGTAACCATATAACGGTAAAATTAACATTATATAAAAATAAATAAAATTAATAAATAACAATTAAGGCATTAAAAAATAAAGAATCCCTACAAATAAAACCTAAAATAAAAATATAAAAACACATACATGCAATAAATCAATGATACTTCTTGTTCCTTCATCTTTTTGCATTTATTCTTTTTTTTATGTAACTAAACTAATTATTTTTGTAACGTAACTATAAAAATTATTTAAAATAAAAATATTAATAAAATATATTTACAATGAAAAATTAACAGTGTTATTATTACATAATGGATTAAATAATAACATAATAAAGTACTTATTAGAATATATTTGGGGTCGAATAGTCTGGGGTCAAACTGTCCACTAAAAAAATCCTATAGACAATACATATAAATGTATACATGAGATTGAATAGAAATGCACTGGGGTCGAACCGTCCAGGGCGAATAGTCCTGCTTCCAAAGCACACACACACACAAAAGCACACACGCGTGCACAAGCACACACTAAGTATTTTCCCTCAGCCTCCATCTACCTACTGAATGACTGAACATGGCACTGCTCTTTGGTTGAATCTGCAAATCATTGCTCTACCCCAGATAATAATATAATTAAAGAAGTAAAAAGTATATATCCTTGAAACAAATTCGCTTTACTGGAAAGCTTAATTCTTTGCATAGTTTCACTTGCCTTACTGCCCCCCCAACTCTAGTTACAGCTGAAGAATAAATGCAGTGGGATATAACCTTTCTTATGACCCATTAAAGTGCAGTTTTAACTGTAACGGCATTATGCAGGACTGCAGTCATTTTGAAATGAGAAGCAATAGTTTGCAAAATAGTTTTTTTTTTTTTTTTTTTAAGTTCACTACTGCACTGCAGTGTGTGTGCACTCTCAAAGGTAAGGTAATTTTATATAAAGCACCACTGTTTAAAAGATGACCACGCTACTGAATTTAACAAGTGAATGGTAAATCAGTGCTAAAATTTATGCTGAGGGTTCAACAGTCATATTTATGGAGGGTATTTTTACTGTTTTGTTTACCTTACTTGTTGAATATATGACAGAACTGGACAGGTATACATGTGATAGGTTCATAGGTAGGTACTAGGCTATCTGCCCGAGGGCATTTATAAGCCTAGCCAGAGTGTGTCAGCTTTCGCCGCCCCATTGATTAATTAACTGAGCCTCTGTCAAGAAGAGCCAATGAAGTGATCCCAGGGGTGTATTTTCTGTTACCCATCCACTCGTCAAGGTTTCTCTTGAAGAGTGTTAGTGAGGGGCTCTGCCTAATGTAGTTAGGAATTTTGTTCCAAAGCATGGGGAGTCTCTGTGACAGGAATCTATCCCTCCAGCATGTTCTATTTATTGTTGTGGCAAGGTTTAGCTCACTAGAGTAAGTGGCTCGCAGTGACATGGATTTCTTTAGGTGGAGCATGTCCATCAATTCCGAGTTGGACATGGCTTTGTAAGTCAGGCAGAGATCACCTCTGAGTAAGCGATATGCCACTGAGTACAGCTGGAGTTTTCCAGTCGGGCTGCATATGACATATATTTGAGACTAGTAGTCCTCTTGGTGAGGTACTTTTGTGGTCTTTCCAGCTGTTGGAAGTGTCTTGTGAGGTACATCCCAAACAGGGCATTGTACTCTATGATGGGTTTGATGAGTGACGAGTAGAGGGGCACTATAACCTCTTTATTTCTAGATGCGAACCCTTTAGTAATTAGATGGGCTACATAGAAGGATTTCCTAATTACTTTGGCAATATGATTGTCAAAGGAGAGATTACTATCTACCTGGGTTCCCAGATCTCTTATTATCTCTTCAGTATTAAGGGGGCTGCCACCTATGTGGTAATTCATGGGTGTTTTGTTTTTCCCAAATGGGATTACTATGCATTTTTTGGCATTTAGCTTGAGACCATGACTTTTGACACCAGGTGTCCATCTCAGTAAGGCCCTTTTGGAGAATGTCCGTTTCAGCCGGAGAGTCAATTATGGCTCCCAGTTTGCAGTCATCAGCGAACTTGGTTAGCCATAGTCCTCCTGTATTTGCCTGTACTTCTGAGAAGTACATGCCGAACAGTAGGGGTCCCAGGACCGAGCCTTGTGGGACATCACTTGTGACCGGTTTAGAGTTGGACCTGGAGCCCGCTATTCTTACCGTGTGAGTTCTGTCTGTAAGCCAGTTGGCAACCCATCTCGTGACATAGGGGTTTATGTTCAGGGTGGTGAGTTTTTCTGTAATTCCCAAGTGGGGTGTCAAAACCCTTGGCGAAGTCAAGGTAGACTGTGTGAACTACTTTCCTCTCATCTATGGCCTTGGTGACTGTCTCAAAGCTGTGATTTTTAAAAAATGTTCTGCAAAAACAGTCTTCGTGGTTAGCAAACACTAGCCATTATTATACAAATAACTTACATTGAGGTTTCTGTCCCATATCTGAATTGTTCCATCTTGGCAGCCAGCAGCAATAAACTTTCCATCTCTACTGTACGTACACGATGTTGGAATCACCTTCTTGCCAGTTGCTGATCTTGGTTTAAACACACCTTTATGCTTCTTCTCATTGTTAATATCCCAAGTCCTCACCGTTCTGCCAAGAATAACAAAGCAATGAAAATAAAAGTCTGAAAATTCACTGATGAAACAGTGCACATTTTAATTATAATTCAGTTTTCTTTATTGTAAACCTATAGAACAGTAACCCAAAATAATTCTAACAAAACCAAATTACAGTCAGCATGTCTATTTAAATGTGAACATTGATTGCCACTGTGCCCAACTACTGGGAAGCTGACTTCACAAAATTCTAAGTACTTTAAGTTAGTAAAATACACTGATACATACAGTTAAATTGTCTTTAGGTATATAGCATTACTTCTGTCTGAACAATAAACCACTTGACAAAACTTCATTAAGTATGCCAGTATCCGTACCCAGCTGCAGTTTACACAATGCTGCAAAATGTGATTTACAGAGAAGTTTAGCCACAATCATGAAGCCTCATTCTTGGATAATTTGCATGTCTATGACTCAGGTGCATTACCAGCAGTTTTAGAAAGTACTTTTTGGTGGTAATTATCAATGGCAGCCCATTAATCGCATTTGCACAGCCAAACAATCGTGCTTCTATACATATGCAGAGATTCATATACACACGCACACACACACACATTCATATCCCCCTACTACTACATCTGCACTTCATCTTACCCTTAACCCGGTCTTTCCCACTGACTATAACGGGACAGCATAGTATTTTAATGTGTTAATTTACAATGAGTCATGTTAATTTACACAGTCAGATGACTCTCTGAATCGCTTAGCTGTGTAACCCCCTTCTCACAGGTATTTTCGGGGAACCATACATGGCTAATTAGAATTAACCACTCTCCCACAATGCTTCATCAGTATTTAGCAAGGGCATGGAGACAGCCCACCATGGTGATTTGGTGATTATACTCACTAGGTAGAACCAGAAACTGTGAAGTTGGCTGCTTGTTTTAGGGCTTACTATTCACAACAGCCTCTCAAGAATCCCAGAAAAGATTCACAAAGTTATACAGAGCATACATATTAATGAGAAATGATACCCATTCATTTATTAATTTATTCATTTCCGTATTCCCAATTCCAATATTTAACTCCTGAACTTATTACAAAGAACACAAAGACAAAAAAATGCTTTGCACTTTCCACAGTTCACTTTTTTTAAAGATCAGTGAGCTAAGTCAGTCAAAATGGAGAACACAATCTATCAACCTTGTTCTAATAGAGCACAAGTCCATTCAAAATATGTTGTCTTTCGGCTTTTCCCAGTTAGGGGTCGCCACAGCGGAACTCCGGTCTGCTAATGATTGGCAGTAGATTTTCACGAACGCCGATGTGCCAGCTCGACATCCAACCTTCAACGAAAGCCCGGCCATTTACGCATGTCTTTCGAACGGGCATCCAACCGCGGGGAGGACATGCAGACTTCACACAGAAGGCACTCCCCGCATTCCAGCGGAGAATCGAATGGGGAGAACCTCTTGCTGTGAGGCAACAATGTTACATTCAAAATATAAATATAGTAAAAACAAAAATAAGAAGTTATGTACTCACCATAACGTTCCGTCTGAGTAGGTAACTTCATTTGTCAGCAACCTGTGGGTATTGGATCCGACCTCGGATCCGAGCCGGCAGCTTTCCAAGCTAAAAGATCCAAGCTCTCAGCTCCTCCCCCTTACCCATAATACCCTGCTACCTCCCTCCAGTCCTCAGATCGAGTTTGTCAAATATGCACCCAACAAAAAAACAACAATCTAAGACACTCGAAAGAGGAACACTAACCTGATGCATGACAAAGGAAAACCTTCCGTCATGGATAAAACCATGAAACAGACTAGGGGGAAGGAGGGGGGGGGGGTCGGTTGCTGACAAATGGAGTTAACTACTCAGATGGAACGTTATGGTGAGTACATAACTTTTTAATCTGAAGTAGTTAACTTCATTTGATCAGCAACCTGTGAGACAGAGTCCCCAGCTACCAAAAACCTTGGGCGGTCCTCAAGGAAGGATATTCCGGAGCACTGCGGAGCCAAATGCTGCCCTACCTCTGGATATCAGATCCAACTTATAATGAGAAATGAAGGTATGAGAAGAAGACCAAGTAGCCGCTGAGCAGATGTCATCTAGAGGAACTTTTGACCAGAATGCTGCAGAAGTAGCCATAGAGCAGGTAAAATGGGCATGAACCCCCAAGGGTTCAGGCCGGCCGGAAGCTAAATAAGCGTGTACGATGCAGTGTGATATCCATCTCGCTAAGGTAACTTTCGTAATAGGCTTTCCCAAAGATGGCTTAACGAAAGACACGAAGAGTTGATCAGATTTCAGAGTAGCCTCTGTCCTGTGAAAGTAAAAACGCAATTGTCTGTGCACATCAAATAAGTGCAACCTGTATTCCCCTTTGTTCTGAAAGTTGGGGAAGAAAACAGGCAAGTTAATGGTTTGG